>NW_017731843.1:356544-383412 GCF_001890085.2 Hipposideros armiger
CCAGCGTGAGCGGCCAGTAGCCACAGTGAGCAGCCATCCAGAAGCCAGCGACTGATCTGCCTCGCCCGGGAAGAGCGCAATGATGATGCCAACTTGGGCCAGTGAAGCAACGTCCTCCACAACTACTGAAGAACAAAAGGATAGCAACTTGTCTGTTTCCCTTCACCCAATTCCCCAATAAAAATCTTTAAAAAGAAAAGAAAATCCATATTTGAATTTTTTTCTTTGTAATACTATGCATTTTGTTGCATGCATTTATAAGCATTCTGGGAAGGGCTTCCCCATGGCACATGCACACAGAAGGTTCACAGCCCCTAGACTGGATGGTCTTGACCCCACCAATGTTGTTGTAACCACGTCTCCAACATCTGGGTCAAAGCGCTTGGCCAGTGCTTCCCCAGGCCCCAAGGTCAAGACCCTTGGGCGAGCCTCCAGGCGTGTTCTTGGGATGCTTCCAGCTCTTTCTGCCTCTGGATTCAGTGTTTTGAAAGCTGATCCTTGCTCAAAATCGCACTTGTGAGAGTAGCATCCTGGAAAGGAGAGTGGGGACGGAGAAGCCTGAATGTACCAAGCAGACAAGGGTAAACCAGAAACCCTCACCTTCCACCCAGAGTTTCCTCAAAGTGTGATCCGTTCACCCCCTGCCTACCTCAGGATCACTTGGGGAGCCTATTAAAATGTAGACTCCCAGGACCCCACCCCAGACCTACTGAATCAGAATTTTGGGAGCAGGGCCTGGGGATCTGTGTTTTATGAGCTCCTTGGGGGCACTCGGATAGTTGAGACCCAGAACCACTGCTTTAGGTTGCTTGTGCCCTGGGGCTTTTAGTTTGACCTGAAGTTCAAAATTTTTATTGAATTTTCAAGAATACCTCTAATTTCTAAACCAAGCTACCCTTGGTTTGGATGAAAGCGTGCAGAGAGGAGGATCCTGGCTTTTCACACTGTACACACAGGTCTCTTCTCACTCCTGTCCAGCAGAACTAGAGGTCTTCTTGTCAGGCTAGACTTTCCTCTCTGGCTGGGCCACTTTTCGTAAGAGAAATAAGGCAGCCAGTCACTGTACGAGCAGGGTCTCATCCCCTGCTGCTCTGGAAGTCCCGAGCAGTAACAGATCCATTGGAAAGTAATTCAGGTCGCCACTGTTAGCCATGGCCTGGCCAGCGGGGAGCCTGTCCCCTCTGCCGTGAGCCTGCTCAAAGCCCCTATTACAACAGGAGACCCCTTCCGGGATCCAACGCGCTGCTGAGGGGTGGCACAGACACTCGGGTGGCAGGGGCAGGCCAGGGCTCAGAGAGCAGATAATGGCATAATGGCCCCTCTGGCCTCCAGCAGCTGGAGTCTCAGCTGACCTGGGCTATTCTATTTTGACCCTGAAGTTTTGCCAGGCAGTTGATCAAGTGAAATGACAAGTCTGTGGTTTATCCAGCACCTTTAGCCCCAGCATTTAAAGTGCGATTCAAAGGTCACTTCCAAGGGGTAAGTGCCCATGTCATTCATGCTTTTAAAATATTAGGATAATGAAAAAGCAGTGTGCTGGCGCCTTGTTAATGGGTGTACACTTTCCAAATGTTCATTAGCCCTTCTGACGATTGCCGGTGTTATGTGGACAGTCCATTTGATAGCAGTGAGCCTGAAGATACACAGTATCTGTGCTGTGAATAACAATTTTCCATTTAAATTACTGCTTTTCCAGAGCATGATTTCTTTCATGAGCAGTGTTTTCATGGCTGAGTCTCATCCTTCTTTGCTCAGATCCTTTCCTGGGCAGAACTCTGGCCCAGTTTCCTGCTTGTGGCTCTATGTGGCCTCAGGCCTCAGTCTTGCCATCCAGAAAATAGACAGAAATCCCCAGTTTCTCCTCCACCAGGAGAACCCTCAAGTGCTTTTTTTTTTTTTTTTAGCTGAGCCATCCTGCTACCTGTTGGCAGCTCAGCGGCTGCTCAGCTCGGGCTGGACTCGAACCGCTGTTGCTCAGAGCTCAAACTCTTGAGCGAGCTCATAACCAACTGAGCTCAAGTGCTTTTTATTTTGCTTCATGGTGTCCGGTCTTGAAAGATGTTATCCACTAAATAAATGGCTCTGATGTTATGATGCTTCTGTTTTCCCACTTTTAATAACCAAAATATATTTACTAATTAGAGTTTCTGGTTAGCATGGGAGCCAGTAATTCTAACTGAGTTGATATCATTCTAGTCAAAGGCAAAGAAATGTGACATTTTATTTCTCCTGTGGGGCTTTATCAAGGGTAAGCAAACAGATGAAGTCTGTTAGGCTTTGGAATATATTAGAATAGCTCGCAGTGCCTTGTTATTACGTTCCAGGGCCTCTGGAGGTTGGAAACCAGTGGGTTGTTGTTCTTTCTGTTCATTCATTTGTTCAATCATTTGTGCGATAAATGTCGGTGGCGTGGGCACTGTGCTGGGTGCTGGGGGTGTCGCATCAAATGAAACAGACAGGAATCTGCTGTAGGCAGAGGACAGATGAACAACAAGGAGAGGCCAGGGAGTGATAAATGCCATAATAACAATAAAACAAGATGATGGAGGGAGAGTGACGGGGCCACTTTAGATAAGGCAGTTGGGGAAAACTTCTCAGAGGAAGGGACATTTAAGGTGAGATCAGAATGACAAGAAGGAGCCAGCTACGCCAAGATGATCTTTAATCACACTGACAGAATGGCCAGAGTAAGTCCGCACATATGTAAATGTGACTTCAGTCTTAACTCAAACCATTTAAAAAAAAAATCGGAATAGTCATTAAGTTCGCTCATTAAGACTCCTCACTCCAGGGCATTGCAGGATTTGTCACACTTCCTTGAAAAGACAAGTTTACCTGTCTCTCTCCCTAAATAATCTGTGATCTCCTTGAAGGCAGGGACACTGACTTGCTCCCCCTCTATCCTCAGAGGCTAAAGCAGGGCCTGGCTCAGGGGAGGCCTGCAGTCAATTCAGCGGGTGGATGAATGAATGAAGGAGTTAACGACGTTGTCACTCTCCTCAAGCTTTGCAGGACCACACTGTGGTGGGTTTTTACCAAGCAATGGCAGGTCTCCATGGTGGGCAAGAACTGGTAAGAGGGGTCTTCCCAGCCTTGATCTGATCTGCTAGTCCCTCAAGCACTATGGTCTGAAGACTGCATACGAAGAAAAGTTTTAGTCCTTAGTAAAATATTAGTGTCCTGCTATTTCCCTTGTTGAGGAAGCATGGATGCTATGAATCCCATCCAATCAGAAGCATGACTGTTGTTGGATTGAGGCTACAAAATGGAACGGGTGCCTGAGGGGAAGCAGTGGGCTTTCTGGCGTGGCATCACCCCTGGATGTGTTTTTGTGGGTCTTATTTTGAAGGGTGGGCCTACTCAGGAACCCCACCTGGCTCAGATCTGATCTGTGGCTATCAGAGTTGGAAGCAGCAGGACAGGAGGGCATGGCAGGGCATGTGGAGAAAGACGGGCTGAGAAGAGTCCCACTTAACCTGGGTGGAGAGTTCACCCAGCTGCGGGTGCTACTGGGTGAGTTTACACCTATAGTCAGCACAGGGTTGGGGGCTGTAGCTGTCTTCAGTCACAGATCCAGAAGGTGGCACCCAAGATAAAGTGGCCAACTGTCCTGGCAGTCAGGCCCCTCAACCCATAATGCTGGGGTTTAGGCACTAAACCCGAGGACGGGCAAAGGGCCTGATATCAGACAGGTCACCAAGATTCAAAGTGCCAGTGCCAGGCAGAACACAGCACAGTCATGCGGTACAAGAAGTGGAATGCAAGACTGGGGCTTGAGGCCAAGTGAGGGCTGGCTGGGAGCACTGACGGTTGGCTTTGGTGTGTGTCGGGAGCTGGTCAAACCCTCTTGTCTCAGCTTAGGTTTGGCTGCAGCTGAGTAAGAGGGCTCAGGTGTGAGGAACAGGAATGAGAGGCCCAGAGGCTGGTGACTCAGCAGGCCCTGGTGGGGTAGCTCTTATGGGTCCCTTCCATTGGAAGCGGGGGTGCCAGATAAAATACAGTTATATTTGAATTTCAGAGAAACAAGGAATAATTTTTTTTATTGTAAGTATGAGATGTGATAAAAAAATTACAGTGAATGTTTAAATTGAAAAATTTATTACAGTAAAAGACACCTTGCCATTAATCCCCCTCAAAATATTCCCCTTTGCTTCAAACACACTTATCCCATCATTCTTGCCACTTTAAGCAGTTCTGGAAGTCCTCTTTCATGAGTATCTTTACTTCATCCTCCATCATGACAACGCTTCGTGTCACACATCACTCTGGTACGGCAAATTTCTGTCAAATAAAAACATTACGGTGCGTCCTCATCCACCTTATTCACCGGATCTGGCACCGTGAAACTTCTGGCTCTTCCCCAAAGTCAAAGTGATTCAGGACATCGAGGCAGCCATGACTGTGCAACTAAAGCCCTCATGAAAGAGGACTTCCAGAACTGCTTCAGAAAGTGGCAAGAATGATCGGATAAGTGTATTCGAAGCGAGGGGGAGTATTTTGAGGCGGGTTAATGGCAATGTGTCTTTTACTGTAGTAATTTTCTTATTTAAACATTCATCGTATTTTGTGATCACACCTCGTATACCCTAAATATTACATGAGATATATTTGTAGTTGATCTGAAATTCAAATGTAATAGGGCATCCTATATTTTTATTTGCTAAGCCTGGTAAGCCTAATTTGAAGGCAAAAGGCAGAAAAGCTCCAAAAGAGGCCACTGATTTCTAAGGCATCCACAGCCTGGTTTATCCTCTGCAGTTAAGGCTGATGGAGCTACCGTTTCTCTTCTACCTCCCTGAGCACATGTTCCCCTGGGTTGGCTGTTGAGCTGAGGGAAGGAGCCAGAGTGGCTGGGACGGATGCAGACAGAAGAAGCATCTTGACTGAGTGGAGGAAGGATGTGCTGCTGTCTCTCAGGGGGCCAGGCTTCCAGGAAGAGCAGGCTGTTGCTCTTTGCTGCCCCTCACTGAAAAAGTGTCCAAAGTGAAAATGCCCAACTTCCCACTGTTATTTGACCTTGAGGATGTCCTCAGTAACACCTAGGATGTGACCTCTAGGATGTTACCTACCCAACTATATAGATCATCAACATTTATGTCTGGCGAGGGTTCTCTGCTTCACAGAGTGGGGACCTGATGCTCTCAGGAGTACAGGGAGATGGGGGACAGGACAGCATTGTATGGGTGCTGAGGATGTAACCCAGATCTGTGGGCTCCTGGTCAACTTAGAGCCCACAGACCCTGGACAGCTTCATGGATGCTGTTCTTTTCCTGATCCTGTGAGAACTGCGTGCAGAACAACTTAGAAGGGCTAGCATCCTGTCCCAGTAAGGTAGTTCTGTTGTGTTAGATAACTCAGCACCTTGACGAGTGTATCTCATTGGCAGGTGGCACAGTTTTTCTCTTTACTGAGGAAATTCTATCAGCCCACAGCACACATGACCGGGTTGGGGGAGTGGGAGGCTGAGTGATGTCTTGTTATTTTTGAGTTGAAAATGAGAGGCAGTGGGGGCAATGTCCACTAAACTATTTCTGAAATGTTTGTCACTGACTGTCACTTTTGAGTATAGAGAAAGACATCTTCTTAAGACAATCAATATGAACTCTTTATTTCAGTGACTGAATGGTGAGGCTGTGGACTCACCGGTGATGGGGTGTCACAGTCTCTAAACCCACAGAGGGATGTCAACAGGACAGTAAATGGAGCAGGTGCCTCTGACCCTCTGCTTTCCTTGTGTTAGTCAGGGTTCTCCAGGAAAGCAGAGGCGGTATATGTGCATGTCTGTCTCTGTCTCATCTCTGTCTCTATCTCTATCTATCTCTATCATCTCTGTTTTTATCATCTGTCTATCTCATCTGTATCACATTATCAATCAATCAATCAATCATCTATCATCTAGATTAACTTTAAGGCTTTAAGGTCTTGGCTTATGTGATTATGGGGTCTGGTGAGTCCAAAATCTGCAGGGCTGGAAGTTCAGGTAAGAGCTTATGTTACAGTCTTGAGTTCGGAATCCACAGGGCAGGCCAGGCAGGATGGACACTCAGGAAGCATTTCTGTGTTGCAGTCTTGAGGGGGAATTCTTTCTCTGAAAACATCACTTTTTGCTCTTAAGACAGTCAACCGATTGAATGAAGCCCACCCACAGTATGGAGGGTAATTGGCTTGACTCAAAGTCTGTTGAGTTAAATGTTAATCTCTATTCAAAGCCTACTGATTTAAATGTTAATCACGTATAAAAAAAATACCTTCACAGCAACATCTTAGGTTGCTGTTGACCAAACAATTGGATCCCATAACTTTGCCCGGCTGACACATAACATTAACCATCGGAGTGAGTTTGCCTGCGGATGTGCCAAGTATATAGAGCGGCTGGAGACCCAGAAGGAATGTCAGGTACTTTCAGGAGGATTTTTCTCTCCAATAAGGCTCTGGGTTACTGGCTTTTCTATAGGAGGTTTGCAAGGTCAGAGTGTTCATCCTGATTTCCCCTTCTCCTCTTATTACTATGCCTGATTCCTTCTTGCTTGGAGGAGACCAGTCTTTGTTCTCTTAAGACCTACAACTGTGGATGAGGCCCACTCAGATTATGGAGTCATTTGCTTGACTCAGAGTCTACTGATTGTAAATGTTAATTATATCTAAAAAAAAATACCTTCACAGCAACATCTGGGGTTTGACCAAATGGGCACTGTAGCCTAGCCCAGTTGACACATAAAACTAACTGCCACACCTACCCTCTAACCATCCTGACAGCTGGGAAACTCTGCTGTTGACTTAGATGAGAAGAGAGCCAAGGAAGATATAACTAACTGTGTTCAGAGCAGAAATTTGGCACTAGGTGGGAGCAGGCCAGGAGCCCAGGAGAGCAGGACGGTATAGACCTCAGTGGTCATATTCACTTAACCCACCGCCCTGCCCTGTAGAAGTTAGGGTGGGGCTTCAGGCCGGGAAGGCTGGCACAAGATAGGAGAGATTAGAAAAGACCTGTTCAGCTGCGCTGAGATTGCTGCCAGCTTTCCCCTCCCTGCTCAGGTAGGTTACACATCCCCATAGTCTGTGATGAGAATTCCAAACATACCCAGCTAGGTAGAGTGTCTCACACACCCCACCTAAGGCAGGTTCAAAAGGATTCCAGCAACAGGCTGCCTGATGCAAGCCCAGAGTATTCTGCTTGATGCAAGGCTTTCTACTGAGTTCGTTTCCCTGCCTCTGTCCAGCAGACTTTTCTGGTGATGAAGGTGGTTCTCTGAAGCACCTTCCTGCCTGGTTACTTTATTTCCATCTCTGTGGGAAGACTTTCCCCTCTCCTTTGCCCCTTTGCCCTTCTCCTGAGTTATAACCTGACTGTGACTTACAGGCCCTCTGTGGGGTGAGGTCCTACACAGGACAGCTCCCTGTTGCTATAGGGCTACCCCCAGACCACCCACGATGGAGAGCCCCTCACCTCCAAAAGGGCTGCACATTTCACTTTTCAAAAAGTGAACTTTTTAGTGTAGAATAATTTTAGGTTCACAGAAGTTGCAAAGAGTACAGAGACTTCCTGCCTACCCCTCACCCAGTTTCCCCTAAGTGTTATCATCTTATGTTACAAGAAGCATTTGTCACAATTTAAAAACCAACATGGGTACTACATGACTATTAACTCCAAACTCTATTTGGCTTTCACTAGCTTTTCTGCTCCATTATCCAGCCCAGGATGTCACGTTGCATTTAGTGCTTTGCCCCTTTTCAAGCAGGCTTTGTCTGTCTGCCACTTGCTTCCTCTCACCACACCCCTTCTGGTTCTCCCTTGCCCTCTCCCCAGTCTTATGTCTCTGGTTGGATGGTCACTGACTGGAAGCCCCTGGTGGTGTCTGTTGATCTTTGTTCAGAAGCCTAACTCAGAGCTTTCTTCCTCTTGCGTGCTGGGAGGAAGGAAGCCACCCTGGCCGCTTGGTAAATATTTTACAACATCTAATGGAATCAAGTTGTTTACTCTGCAGGAAATAGAAAGGCATTAGTTAGAGCAAGTAACAAGCTGGCTGGTTGCTGACTCTTCAGGTTTAGCAAGAGGCCTGGGAGCTTGAATGATTTCTACTTAAGGAGTTTTAATGCTGGCTGGCAACTGTAACACCCCAGAAGGGATTGGCTGCTGCGGCTTCTTGGGGTGGGGCCCTGGCCACCAGAGCCCCAAGGGGCCAGGATTGGGAGTCAGGCTGCCTGCAGTCTCAGGCTCACTGGGGACATTGCTTGACGCTCTCAGCCTGTGCCCTTGGAGGGTGTCCCTGTGGGGCCGTGGACCACATCCTGAGCATCATGTCTGCATCCATCAACATGGCCCCTCGCCCATAGGACCTGGCTTTCTTGACTGTAATAAGAAGGGTGGTGCTCAACACATGGCCCCAAGGCAGAGTGCACAGGACTGCTTGTGGTGGTTGCAATTCCGGGAACTCCCACAGTGCTGCGTGCTGCATTTATCTGCTCCCGCCCCACCTCCCCACCTCTGGGTCCCACCTCTACTTTTTCATACTTTGCCCCCCAAGAGTTTCATTTCACAGAAGAGTGAAATAAAAATGTTGATTATTTAAAGCAAGGCAGATAAATGTTGTAGTAAATTGTTTTGAAGCCATTTACAAGCTGTGTGTTGTAATGAAATTGAATGTGAAGTCAGAAGGGAATCAGTGAAGAGGGTCTGAGCAGAATCTTGAATGAAGGGGAAATGGATTTTATAGACCCACAGGTTTGCACGTTGGTCTGCTCCTTGCACGCCCCCCTAAGGAGAGCGCTGTCTGCCTTGCTCCTCCCTGCTGGCCCCCGCCGCCTCCTCTCCCTCTTCTCAGCCTGTGCGCCCACCTCCACCCTCTCATCCTGCTCTATGCCTTCACCCGTCCCCCTGTCTCAGCCCCTGCCACACACACCACAGTTCTGGGATGCTCCAAGACCTGAGGGCCGGAGACTGAGCTGCCAGTGTGGTTCCGTGGCTCCTTGGCCCAGAAGCTGCACCGGCCTGGCTGTTCCCCAGTAACCTGGGAGCCAAGCAGCGGAGCCAGCTCTGCTCTGGCGTGGAACATGCAGGAGTCTTTGATTGGACTTTGGAGGTTTCTGAGGAAACTTGGCATTCCTGTGTCCTCCAGCCAAAAGCCACAGAGCCAGCAGGGCCCCAGGCCTGTGGTCCCTAATAGAAAGCAAGAGAAGCAGACCAGGGCAGGTTTTCTGCCTGCTACCCTCCCACCTCCGGTGGGCGGCACATGTACCCAGGAGTCCTTCTTGGCGGTGATGAGGTTATCCCTGACCCTGAGCGTGCCCCTCTGGGCCCAGGGCAGGTGGTTTCATGGCCCCTGTGTCAGGGCTGTTCCTCCCAGACAGCTGGGAGCTGGCTGTCAGGTTTTTGGAGGCATCCCACATGCTCAGCAGCTTTGGATTAAAATGTTCTAAATCCACCTATTATGATCCTTAAGCTGGTGCCCCAAGGGGTTGGTGCTTGGCTGTGAACCAACTCCCCAGAATAGGTTGGACACTGGCAGGGAAATGACACTGGAGAGGAGGTGGATGAGCAAGCCTCTGCCTCTGCCGCACGTCTCCAGCTGTCAGGGTCCTCTTTCTGGTCTGGCTGGTAAGAAGGCTACATCACAGCTTTGTCCCCTTATGGCACGAGACTCACCTGCAGAGACAGTTAGCATGCAGAGGCCAGCGCCTGCCTGCCGAGCTTATGATTCATTATGTCTGGGGTATGGCCCTGGAATCTGTATTTTGACAAAGCTCTCCTGGGTCATCCTGATGTGCAGCCAGGTTTGGGAACCCTTGCTCGAGTCCACCCTCCTCTCCCAGGAAGAATCCCTTCAATGTCCAGGCTCTCATGGATTTGGATGTGGAAGGGAGACTGGGGCACACCTTGGGCCTCTCTGACCCTTGGTTTTAGTTATACAAAGGTAAGAAATGTTACCTCTAGTACCTGTCAGATCCCCAAGTACAGAGTCCTTGGGAAGAGCCAATTCTGAAGCTATCCAGAGCCCAGTGAACAGCTATACACGGGAACCTGAGCTCCTGGGATAGACACCCTGCCTTAGTAAAGTGGGAAGGTAAGGAGAAGCATGGGAGGATGAGGGACTCTAGGGTGCGATGACTTAGGATTTCCCCAGGAGGATAATAACGTCCTTCACTAGAAATGATGCAACATCACAGAAAAGCCTGTAAAACAGCCCACATGCTGACTTCACATCCCATGTTCTCACCTGCCTTCCCTCCTTGCATTGCTTGGTCTGATTGGAGGAGGCAGGGGAGGCGGGGCTGTGAGATAGGCCTCCTCGCTGCCACTCTCAGATCCTGAGGCCCACAGCTCCGCCTTCTGCCAGCGGTCAGGCCCTGCTGTTGTCTCCTGGAGAAGGGCTCGTTGTCAGAAGTGCTGATTGCGGCGTCCTGCACCCTGTGTTCTTTGGGGCTCTGCTGGGGAGGGTGACCTATGCTGTGAGATTTAGCCTTTCAGGGGGAAGCAGAAGACCTGAATGGAGTTTATTTCCAGCGATGCCGCTTCCCAGCATCCCAGCCCAGGAAATGGGGCTCAGCCTCCCTGAGGCTTTGCTTCTCCTTTAGCAAAAGGGGATTTTCATTTCTGTTCTTGCCTCCCCTATAGAGACATTTGAAAGACCAAATGAGCTGAAAGATGAGAGAACTCTTGATAATTCTAAACAAGATCTGTGAACTTGAAATGTGTGGCATAAATGTGTGAGAGCTGGGCAGTGAGGAGTGGCGGGAACTGTGGAGAACTGGAGAACAGAATTCACTTCGCTTAGAAAAAAATAAATACTGTAGGCTCTGGTTAACTCACATCTAAGGGCCACATTTGGCTGGTAGGCCAACAATTAACCTCTATTATAAAGTGTTCACAAGCCAGGTAGCTATCCTCAGTTTCTATACCACATTCATTAACTATGATATAGCAGCTTTCCAAACAATGCCCTACAAAATATTTTATCCCTGGATGTGTATATGTACAGGGACTCTATGAATACAGACTCCAGAGTCAAAGCTGGTCTTAGGTTCATACCTGGTCTCTGATGCCTAAGCATGGTATTCTTCCTCTGCTCTCATTTTTTTCTTTATTTGTTAAATGTGGATAATAATGGCACCTACCTCATTGGAATCCTGTGAGGATTGAGACAGTCCATGAAAAATTTAGCTCAATGACTGCTCATAACTTGCTCAATAAGAATTTAATATTATTATTGTTGTGTTATTATTATTATTCTCTGCTTTGTTGCACAAAGTATAGGAGGGATGTACGTAGCAATAAAAACACAATGATAACCCAGAATAAGAGATAGAGGTAAAGAAGAGTCAGAACTTAAAAGCAGACAAAGATGACCTCAAAGGTCTCACATGGTGCCAGTTGGAAAGTTTTACATTTTACTTTGAGTTTCCTGATAACCACAGGGGACAGGGAGAAATGACCAATGACAAGCCTCTTTATCAACATGGAGGAAGGATCATGGAAATTCCTTCTGGATTCGTGTTTGTATTTTTTTTTCCCCAAGGGAAAAAAAAAGATCTTCATTCTTGGTTAATGGGCTGAAAGTGTACCTGGATCACTCAGGTGGGTGGCGTTTGGAAGCTAGTATTTCCTCACTGGCATGCCTGAGCCCAGCGTGGCAACTTGGTGTTTGTTAAACCTCTCCCACCCCTAGATTCTGAGATGTAGGATGGTCCCCTCATAGCTATGGCTTCAAAGTTCAAGGTTTGGGCCAGTTTTCTCATTGTCCTAAATGTGCGTGATCATGGGGGTTGCTCAGATATTTTGGTAGTCCCATCGTTGTCTGCACCATGTACCTAACCCTCTCCCTGAGCAATCTGGTCATATTCTCCTCCCAGCATGCAAAAGGCCCCTAACATCTGCGTCCCCACCTCCCATCAGGTAGCCTTTTTGAGGGATTTCTGGATGGTGATTTCCTGTGAGCATATTGGTTTAAATGCCCAATGCCTTTGATGGATATTATACCCCATACTTCTGACTAGCCAAATGCACTTGGGATAGGGTGTAGCCAGTAAGTACTTCCTAGGAGAACATTGTTGGGTGTGTGCATTGTTAACAGGGAGCATCAAAGTACATGTTTCTCGAGTGGAGAGACTGCACATCTGTTTATCTTGTTCTGTGTGACATCCTAGGCACTGAAGGACACTTAATAAATCAGTGTCCTGATGAAGATGGTGGTACTGTCAGTAAGTGATAAAAATTGGGAGTGCAAAAGAGGACATTACTTGATTTGAATGTGAACCTTGTGTTTTCAGGGAAAGCAAGCTCTGTTCAGTATGTTTATTTTAGGAGGGCAGCATGTTGAGTTTGCAAGCACAATGCCATCGCACGATGAAATGAGCAGGGCATTATTTGACTGCTCAGCCCTTCCAAATATTTCTGGGAACGCTGATGTTTCAGGACAAAAGGCTTGTCTTTTCCCAACAATATGTGCCTCTAAAAGGCTTACTAATGGGAACATCAAGGAACAATTACATGAAAAAAATTGATCTTTGAGTGATTAAATGGTCTTATAATACATTGCTAGATCTTTGCTATGTCATTAGAGAGGACAGTACATGAAGTTGGCAGTCAGGAATCCTGACAGCATTCAGAGAGGGTGGGTCTTCCTGGCACTGCTTTCCAACATGCAGGGAGGCACCCGATAGCCTTGTAGACCCGTCCCCTGGCCCACCCCGACCACTGATCTCATTACTGTGGTATCTATGATTCCGTGGCATAGACTTTTGATATTGTTTACAGGTTGATCTCTCTGGGCTGTGGGGAGGGACCAGTGTGGTGTGGTGTCTTTTTAACTGTAACATGCACAGGACCTACCATGTGGGTCAGAATATATTGGGTTGTTGGAAAAGTCATGACGTATTTTTTCTGTTTTTTGTTGCAAAAATGCATTATGACTTTTCTGACAACCCAATATATTTGTTGAATGAATAAAGTAATTTTGCAGAAGCACTAAAAAAAAAAAAAAAGTCACGGAATCCATCCTTTCCTAATAAGGTGGAGGAGCCCAGAGAGTTTTCCCACATGGTCTGCAGCCAGATTGTGGCCCCTGCAAGAACTAGATCCTTTGTCTAGTCCACATTGCCAAGTGCAACATTTTTGACTGGAGGTATTGAGTTGTGGTTTTTCCCACTCTTGACTGTGTACATCATTTTTTTCTTCTTCACCTCATTCATTCATTGACTCATTCCTACGTTATTTATCAAACAGCTACAATGGGCTAGGTACAAAACAAAACAGATAAAGTACGCTAATGGAGCTTTTATTTTAGCAGGGAAGTTAGGCAATAAATAATAAACAAATCAGGGAAAGTATATATTATGTCCCAAGGAAATAAATGCTATGTAAAAAATAAATAGGAGAACAGGAAGGGGGATTGGAAATATTGACGAGGGGCAGGCAATAGTATTCCATAGCGTGAGGATGAGAAAGTGAGGTTTGAGCAAAGCCTTGAAGGAAGAGAGGGAGTTAGTCTTGCAGGTATCTGGGGAAATGTGTTCGAGGCAGAGGAAAGAACTACAGCAAAGGCTCCAAGATGAGAGTGTGTTTGAAGTGCTTGAACAACAAGAGGCCAGCAGAGGGGAATGGAGTGGGCTGGGTGAGGGTAGCGGGGGGAGGAGGAGTTGGGGTGAGACCGGTAACCAGAACCATATCAAGCATAGCCTTGTAAGCCATAAAAAAGGACTTCCGCTTAGATGCAGAAGGAAATGGAGAGCCATCGAAGAGTTTTGAGAAAAAGAATGATATGATCCGACTTGTCCTATAAAAGGATAATTTAGCTGTCGTATTGAAAATAGACTTTGGGAGGGCAAGAGCAGAAGCGGTGAAATCTATGAGGAAGCTACTGAAATATTCCAGGTCAAAAATGATGGTGGCTTGGATCCAGATGGTTGCAGCAGTGGAGGTGTTGAGAAGAGGCAGATACTAGATATGTTTTCAATCAGAACCACCAGGATTTCCTGGTGGATTGGATACAGGGCGCACGAAAGAGGAAGGGAGGGAAGGATACACCAAGGTTTTCACTTCAACAGACGGACGGATGGAGTTGCCATCAATAGAGATAGAGAAGGCTATGGGTGGAACTGGATTGCCCACCACCCAACCAGCCCCACTGGTTTCAGGCCTGGGATGGGAGAGGGATGGGGAGAATATGGGAAGTGATCCAGCTCAGTGAGATTATACCTCTCCCCTTCTGAGTCCCCAATCTTCTTTCCTCACCAATTCAAATGCGACTTTTTCAGTCTTCCCTTTAAGATTGATCACCTCATTCATGACATCTAACTTGATTAATTTTACCTGGCTGAAGTCTCCCAGTTCATTCCATATTCATACATAGATATGCTTTACTTAACACAATAGATGAGTTTTTGAAAAGAGAGGTGTAAGTCACCTTTCAAAAAACATATTTAAGCCTATTTTTTATTCACCAGGGGAGCTAACTATTTAAAGTACCCAGTTATTAATGCTTTTGTAAGGTGAAGAATCTTTGTTAGGTGACTGTGGAGCTCCATGAATTTATCAGTTTTGTAAGATCAGGTTATAAACATATAAAACTGAGTGCACACTTATATAATATGTCTCTCTACATGAGATACCTGCTAAGCGTCTCACCAGAGGGCCACTGAGACCTCAGGATCAGTGTGTTCTCATCTGAGCTTATCATTTTCCTCCTAAATCATTGTCCTCCTGTACTCCGTTTCACCCACGCCTGAAGTCTCAGAGTCATCTCTTGATATCTGTCCTTCTCATTCTCCCCTCCCTTCCCCCTAGCTTGCCACTTCTTCACATCTGTAAACTCTCTTGCATCTCCTACATTCTTTCCATAACCCTCTGCCTCTATTATAGCTCAAGTGCCCAAGACATTTTAATGGGCTTCTTAACACTTCTTCCTGTAACGACTGTATCTATGTTTTCTAATGCATCACCCCACATTCAGCTATTTGAGTAAACTACCAAAAGCATGTTTCTTCTTATGACCCTTCTTTGCTCAAAGATCTGTAATCTCTCCATCACCTTGTCTATACCTTACAATCTAAACACCTAAACATGGTATCTAAAACCCTGTCTGACTGACCAGCATGCACTTTTCTGGCATGTTCACCACCACTTATCCATTCATCCCCATGCACCCTGAGAGGTATCCAGGATGAAATATTTACCACACCCCGTAGCCCTGAGCATAAGCAGGTGTGGGCCTGCACCTTTATCACCCTGGGCCTGCAGTGCCCCTCAGACTTACTTATTCTGCTCAAATCCTTTCCATTTTCAGAGACCAGCCCAAGGGCCTCTTCCTCTTTGAAGCCTTCTCTTTTTTTCTGGCAGAAATGACCTTCCTTAACACTTCATGCAAATCATTTTTATAACATGTCTCCCTCTTATAGTGTGTTGTTATTTTACTGCTCATATCTTCCTCACCAACCTATACGTTTCTTGCCTACTGTCTTCATCCTCACCTCTCTCTCGTGCCTTATGTATAGTGAATATGTAATAAAAATATGCTGCACAACTGTATGGCTGTCCTTTTTCTTATTAATGTTTTATTTTTGACATGTGCTGCATACATTAAATTGTAGGTTTTGTGAAGGCTGAAACTATCCTTGGCTTTTTACCTCCATCCCTTACCATACAGTCCCCACAGATGGTGTTTATTGTGCTAAGTGCCGAGTTCTCCATTAGCTCTTCAAGGTTTACACATTAGTGTTTCAAGGTTGCACAACCTTACTGCAAATTGGGAATTCATCCCAGACACTCTGGCCTTTGGTTTGTTTATTTACTCATTCAATTATTTATATCCCATGTGGCAGGTATGCATTTCAGGCCACCAAAATCGGGTGCAAGAAATGTCACATTTTTTGGTTTTATTTCTGAAAAATTTAACCGGTGTAAAGCTTCCACCTGCTGAGCTAGCAGGAAATTCAGCGTGTCTCCTGAGAGCCCCCTAACCACTCCCTGAGGATTGTACTAAAGCCTCAGGCTTCTCACCAATTCTGAAGGGCTAGGGAAGGACCTTTCATTTGGGGCCCATACTGGTCACATCGTAGCCCACATGATCTGCAGGTCAGTGGCTCCTCTGCTTCCTCGTTAAGAGAGCTCAAGGGCCTGGGCCAGAGATCCTTTCTGAGATCCTCCATAGTCCCAGGGCTCTACAGGGAAAAGGGACTCAACCTCCACTCCTCATGGTACCAGAAATCAGCCCCCATCTCAGCTTCAGGGGACATTCTCAAACTTCCTCTAGATGAGACAGGGAAAATAAGTCTTGTTTCTTTTAGCCTCTTTCAATATTGCCAAAAAAAATTGATATCAGGATGATTTTCTTGTCACACATCTTAATAAAGTGATGTATGCTAAGTACACTTGTCATAAATTCATGACAATATAGAAATAGAAATAAAGAATTTGGATCAGGGAAAGCACCCGAAGTTGCAGTAACTATAATTGCTATAGTTAAGCTTCACCTTTGACTCTAAGCTTTCTGGCTGTCAAAATGAAAATGGAGATGTGATTTCATAACTTTATTATCAGAAAAGAAGACACAATCAGTTTTTTAAAGAGAAGCAAAGATTTTTCTATGACTTGGTTCTAAAATAAATTTTTCATGTGAAGCTTTACAAAGGGAATATCAAGTAAAGTCTTTTAAGGTATTCATATGGATCTCTGTTTCTTGAAGCTTGTGCCACTTGATAACTACTTAGGAGGCTAGGTGTGCCTGAGGGCCTGCCCCTCAAAGCACAGACAACAGATGCTGGTCCCTTCTTTTGCTACCTTCATCTTCTGTTCAAACTCCTAACTATGGCCAGATAGTATTGATATTGCCACTGCACTATAGTCTAAATAGAACAGAGACTGAAATAAACATCTACTAAAGATCATAACCTAAGTGACAAAAGTATGGCCAGTCTGGGCAGGTGGGTTCTGCTCCTGATGTTCTCTTTGTCTGTTGATGGACTTGGCTGTTTCTTTCTCCTATTGAAATCTGTTTGAGCACAGGGGCTGGGACTCTGTATTTATCATTGAATCACCAAGGCCAAACGTGGTTCTTGGCATCTAACAGGCAAATAAATCATTGTTGAATTGATATGCTTGTGTTTTACCTCTATTTCATACCTGAAACATGATCTCTTAAGTTACCCTCCTGTGTTTCAGGAATAATGTGGAGCTGAATGAGAAGAGTTCCTCCAAGGCAGACACTTCTCTACTTCATATATGACAGGAATAAGGAAATAGGCCTGAGGATCCATCGGTGAGTTAGGGGACATATGAGAATTAAATGAAGTATGAGAACATTGTTGCTTTAAATAGAGACTATCAATAATGAGCTAGAAATTATATATATATATATATATATATATATATGAACCAAATAGACATTCTGGAGTTTAAAAGTGTATTCTTAGCATATTTGGGTTGGCAGAAGAAGGAGTCAACAAACTTAAAAAGAAATCAATTAACATTATCCAGCTTGAAGACCAGAATGCCAAAAGAATGAAGAATAGACAAAACATCCGAAACCTGTGGAACAACATAAAGCATACCAACACATGCATAATAGGAATCCTGGAAGGAGAGAAGAGAAAGTGACAAAAGAATATTTGAAGAAATATTGTCCAAAAACTCCCCAAATTTATGGAAAACATTAATCAATACATACAAGAAGCTCAATGAATCCCCAGTAGAATTAACTCAAAGAAACCCTCAGACACACCATAGTTAAATTGTTAAAAGTCAAAGATAGAATCTTTAAAGGAGCAAGAGAGAAGAGACTTATCACATATAAAGAATCCTCAATAAGATTAACAGCTGACTTCTCATCAGAAAGCTTGGAGACCAGAAGTCAGTGGTATGAAATATTTAAAATGCCAAAAGAGAAAGACTGTCAATCAAACATTTTATATTCACTAAAAACTATATTTCATGTGAAAATAAAATATATTTCATCTAAAAAATAAAATAAATGAAAAACAAAACAGAAACAGGCTCATAGATACACAGAACAAATTGATGATTGCTAGATGCAAGGGGAATTGGGGGACTGATTGAAAAAGATGAAGGGATTAAGAAGTACAAATTGGTAGTTACAAAATAGCCATGGAGCTATAAAGTACAACATAGTCAATAATACTATAATAACTACGTATGGTTCCTGGTGGGTACTAGATTTATTAGAGGGATCACTTCATAAGTTGCATAAATATCTAAGCACTATGCTATACTCCTGAAACTAATGTAACATTGAATTAAATTGTAATTAAAAATTGTATTTGTAATTTTAAAAAATGAAGGCGGAATTAAGACATTCTCAGATAAAAAGAAACTGAGAAAATTTGTTAGAAGACCTGCCCTACAAGAAATACTAAAGAGGGTTCTTTCAGGCTAAAATGAAAGAATACTAGATGTAACTCAAATACACACAAAGAAATGAAGAGCAGTAGTAAAAATTACTACACTGTACATGTATTTTTATTTGTTACTCTTTTCTTTTCCTACCTGATTTAAAAAATAACTATACAGAGCAATAATTATAAAAATGTGTTAATAGGCTTATAATGCATAAAGTTGTAATTTATATGGCAAAAATAGCATTAAATGGGAAAAGGATAGTGCTACATCAGAGCAAAGTCTTTATATACTATTGAAAATAAATTAGAATTAATCTGAACTAGATTGTTATAAATTAAAATGTTAGTTTTAATCTCCAGGGAACCTCCTAAGAAAATAACTCTTGAAAGGAAGAAAGAAAGAAAGAGTAAGGAATAAAATGGTACACTAGAAAACATCCATTTAACAAAAAAGAAGGCAGTAGTAGAAAAATAGAGGAACAAAGCTATAAGATGCATAGAAAACAAATACCAAAATGGTAGACATAAATTCTACCTTATTACCAATTACACATTATATTTAAATAGACCAAATACTTCAATCAAAAGGCAGAGAGATTGGCAAATGGATTTAAAAGAAACAATCCAACTATATGCTGTCTATAAGAGGCACATTTTAGATTCAAAGACACAAACAGGTTGGAAGTAAAAGAATGGTTAAAGATATAACATGCAAACAATAACCAAAAGAAGCTTTATGAATACCAGACATAATAGACTTTAAAACAAAATTTTTAGTAGAGACCAAGAACACTTTATAATGATAAAGGATCAACTTTTCAGGAAGACATAACAAATATAAGCATACGATCACCTAAAAGCAGAGCTTCAAAATACATAAAACAATAACTAACAGAATTGAAGGAAAAAAATAGGCATTCAACAATAATAGTTGGAGACTTCAGTACCCCACTTTCAATAAAGGATTGAAGGTCTTGGAAGATGACCAACAAGAAACAGAAGGTTTGAACACTATAAACCAACTAGACTTAACAGACCTCCATAGCACACTCTACCCAATGGTAGCAGAACAATCAAGTGCACGTGGGACATTCTCCAGGATGGGCTATATGTTAGCTCATAAAACAACCTCAGTAAATTTAAAAGGATTGGAATTATGCAAAGTAATTTCTCCAACCACAAAGGAGTGAAACTGGAAATCAGTTACGGAAGGAAATTTGGGAAATTAACAAAATATGTGGAAATTAAACAACATATTGCTTAGTAACCAGTAATCAGGTTTAAAGAAGAAATCACAGGGAAACTAGAAAATACTTTGAGAAGCATGAAAGTGAAAACACAACCAAAGCTTATGGGATACTGCTAAATCATTGCTTAGATAGAAATTTTTGGCTGTCCATGCCTAGTTTTAAAAAGATCTCAAATCAGTAACCTTAACTTCCACCTTAAGAAATTATAAAAGCAGACCAAATGGAAGGAAATTAATACAGATTAGAGCAGAAAGAAATAAAGTAGAGAATATAAAAACCATCAAAAGACTTTAGAGAAAGATAAAAAAAATCAGTGACTAGAATAGCCGCGAGGAGCTCAGGGTACTTGCCAGGCAAGGCTGCAAAGGCCATTGGGACCATTTTGTGAAGGGTCCTGGTGCTCCACTCAGCACTGTGTTTGGAAGTGTGGGCTTGGAGGAGTCCTTGAAACTTTCTCCTAGAAGACTAACACAACGAAATGTGCTTTAAAGGATTATTTGGTGTTAGTATGCATTAGTTGGAGGCAGTGTTCTGTGCATTATAAAGACTAAAGAATGAAGTCAGTAAGGTGAAGCAGAGGCCACTGCAATAATCCAGCAGGCGGGGACAGAAGTCCAGTCGTGGCAATGGAAGGACAGGTTCAGTCTAAAAGGAAATAGGAAGCAAAGAAGACTGTAGGATTTGATGGCTGTCTGGATCTTTGATCTGAGAAGTTAGAAGGCATAAAAAGGACTTTAGGCTTGGCCCATGCTTTACTAGCTCTTTGATCTTAGACAGTTCTGAGCCCCCACTTCCCTCACCTATGAAATGAGA
This sequence comes from Hipposideros armiger, assembly GCF_001890085.2. Classification (NCBI taxonomy): domain Eukaryota; kingdom Metazoa; phylum Chordata; class Mammalia; order Chiroptera; family Hipposideridae; genus Hipposideros; species Hipposideros armiger. The sequence continues at coordinate 376,953 of NW_017731843.1, forward strand.
ATAACAGTGCTTGCCTGGCCTACGTTTCAGGATTTTTGGTATGATTTAAGTGGGACAATGGGTGTAAAATAGGTGTCAAAGCGCCCTGTGAATGCTCAAACTGTTGATAAGTATGAGGATTTATTTGCTAGTGTCATAATGAGTTCAGTTTTTGACATGCATTTTCAACAGTGAGAACATCCTAGCAGAGATGTTGAGCACATAGCTGGAAACATGGGAGGGAATCCTGGAGAGAAACTAGTGCCAGAAGTAACATTTGGGCATCACCTACCTGTCTGAGGGGGAGAAGTGGCATGAGGGGTTGGTTGGAGGGGCAAGGCCTAGCCAGTGGAGAAATCAAAATGGTTAGGGGCGGAGGAAGGCCAGGGTGTGAAAAAACCAGGAACTCAGTTGAGGGTTTCCCAGAATTGCACCCATTATCCCTGAGATGAGAGACAGAAGTTAGTGGAACTGGGGATGAGGGTGTATCTGTGAACTCTACACAGGAGTTTCCTTAGAAAATGAAGGAAACAAAGCAGCATTATCAGAATTTAACTGGAGATTCACGAGTAAGGAAAGGTAGGCAACCCTGTTCATTGTAAATGATTGGCTTTGGAATAGAAAATTGGGACAATTTCAATCTTGCCCTGAGATTTCATTCTTATTTTGAAACAGACGCTCTGTTGTGCATCTGCTGTTAAAAGTGTCAGGATCATGAGGGAGGCCACCAGGGAGGATGGGGGTCCCATCTTGTCCCTGCCTCTGGTGTAGAGTTTTGCATGTAAGAGCCATGCCACGCGTGACAAATTGGTAGGAACCCCTGTCCAGGAAGCAGAAGGGAAATGCTCGCAAATCAGAATTACCCTAAAGCCTCAAGAGCTCATTTGCTTCTCAGTGACTCAGCCTGAGCACATGAGGGAGCAGCCCACTTGAGCCAGCAGAGCTCATTTTGGAGACCTGAGTCTTGTACTGCCATCTGTCCCCTGACCCATGTGCCACCAGCCAGATTATACCCAGTTTGTTCCCCAGCCCAAGGGTGTTCACAGATCACAGTATGGCACTAAACTTGGGGAGGAGTGTGACTCCAGGTCCCTCCTGACTTAGGGCTGCTTTGGGAGCTAACAGATGCAGTGGTCCCCTTAGGGCATAGATGCGGCTTTTGCTGGCGTCTTTTCCCACAGAGCCCAGCTGTTTTCCCAGCACTGAGCAAAGTGCAGCCCGAGGCAGGGCTTCCTGGTTTCTGAGCGTAGGACTCATCTTCTGCTCTTCACAGCAGATCTGTGGGAGGTTGATAGGACTCCAGTGGCTTAGCAGTGCTGCTGAGCTGTGCTGTGAAGGGGCTTCCTGGGTGGGAAAGAGAGATAATTGGGGGTGAAGGTGGTGCGGGGAATATTCTCAACAGCTACCCTGGCAGGTAGATTGCAAAATCAAGTTGTGCACTTGCTTGCAATGACCCTTAGGATGCTTCTTAATATGCTTGACTTTGGAAGGCACTGGAAAAGTGGAAGCAGAAGTCGGGCCCAGCTACCCTAAACTGCCGGCTTCATCTATTTCTTGCAGCCCAGAAGCGTAAGTTGTCTTGTATTTGGTTGCTGTTCAGGACATTCTGGAGCCCTGCACTGTGGTCTCCCTGCCACTCCTCCACCCCAACCCCCCTCACTTTCCCATTCCCAACCCTGGGCTTAGGTGGGGATGAAAGTTCTGGGATGTTGGTGGCTGGGAGGTATCTTGAGTAGGTGAGTTAACCAGCCATTCCTGCCAGTTTTCTAGGAACCATGGGCATGGAGGATTTTTCAGAGAAAAATCCCTCTTTCATAGGTTAGGGCTTTGGGCTCGAGCCTGACTGGTCACCCACCTTGAGGAGCCTGCCTCATTCACCGTGGGCCTCAAAGGCTCCTTCGTATCCACGAGTCTGGTCCTTGGGTATTCCTCCCCAGAATCACACCGTGGTTCTTGTGTGGTCTTCCTGAAGGACAAAGACACCTCCTTCCAAGTAAAGGAAGATCCCTGGCAGATTAATGTGACAGCTACAAGAAGTCCCTTGAGGAGACGGCAGAGGGAGCAGAGCATAGCTCAGCAAAGCCGGACAGAGGCTCCAAATAGGAAGACACTTATTGGAGAGAGAACATGTTACCTCAGTCTTGTGTGTGCGACCCATGCATCACACACACACAGGGACCAGAGGGAAGCCTCCATCTCTCCTTACAAGTTAGAATGCTCCTGCACCCAGGATCCTGCTCCCAAAGCCCATTTATTTATGGGATCCTAAGGGTGACAGCTATTTTCAAGGCTTAGGTAAGGCATTTAAAGACTTCCTTTTTCTCCACACGATCTTGTTTGGGTAGATCCTAATGTTGTGAATGTGTGTCAACAAGCTGTACCTGGGGATGGAGTCTTTAGTTTGGTGAGTTGTGGGGAGAGGAGGAAGTGACTAGCAAAGTAGGAGGGACAGGCAGCATTGGTAGGTGAGAGGCTAATCAAAGAATTGTCAGGGCAGTGCAAAGGGGGACTGGATCAAAAGTATGATTCAATCACTTCAGTGAGTCTAGATATAATTTCCTCATTACCACCTGTGATATTGTGTTTCTTCTAATAGCGATTGTTGAAAACGATGGTCCAGTAACCTGAGAATGAAAATGTGTCCAAGTCACGTGCTTTCTTTTGTAAATGTTTCTAGTCACCCACTTGAGGTCATGTTAGGCAGGGAGCAGTGGGACTTGCTCCACAACTCTGGGGCTGCTTGTACCCTAGGGTCGCCTGATGGGACTCCAGTGACCATCCAGACATTCACCTGTTAAGTGATCTCATGGTGTGAAGACAGGACTTGAGATGTAAACAGTTTTGAAAAAGAACTTGTAGTCACTTAACGGTTATGACATTAAATTCTCTGAACACAGGGTGATCTCTATTACAGGAAACTCCATTCTTACATTAGAATTGTACAATTGTATCTAGCTGTTTTGGGTGTGTGTGTGTGTGTGTGTGTGTGTGTGTGTGTGTGTACATTCTTTCTCATGACGCTTGAATATTAGTGGCTTATTTGGCCTGAAGGTGGGACTATCAAGATCTTTCTTACCCCAGTAAATCCAAAATACAGCAGTAGGCATCTCAAGTTAGAGCTGCTGATGGATCTGTACCTTAAACTGTATCTAAATTTGGGTTGTGACAGATACTGTTGGTCATCAGCACCATCTCTGTCCTTCTTGGCTCCCTCCTGTAGTTCAGGGGCTAGAAGCCTGCAAACTGCATTTCTCAGACTCCCTTGATATAAGCATTCTAACAAAAAAAGCATTTGCCTGAAATTTGCAAGGTAGGAGAGAGGCAGTAGCCACTGTTGCTCCAGCGACTGAGTGGGAAGGCTCATGGACTTCAGCGGATGGTAGACATGAGATTTTGCCAGCGCTTCTGGTTGTCCTGCTGTGATTGGTGACAGAAGTGTCACCTACCCTGTGCTTTAGGCAGCTGAGACCATTGGCAGCTGTCTCCTACAATCCCTGCATTTTCTGATTTCCTGAACACTAGTAGTGACTTCCCTAACTTTTGCTCCCTCAGCCTTTCCAACAATTTTACAAGCTTCTCAGTTCTTTTGTTCAGTTCCTCTTGCTAAAAATACCCGGAGTGGTTTCTTATATAAACACTTTGTGTTTCCCTGCTTCTGTCCAACCCTGCCCTAGATTTATCTGATTTCTAGGAGGCGAGTGGACAGATGCTGCCATGTCAGAGAGCATTTCTTACTCTGGTCATTAGGAATGGCAGCATTCTTCACCAATCTTGTTGGCTTCAATCTTAGCATGTCAGTTAAGTCCTGGAGGTCCCACTGCCTCCTCTTGTACTGTTCTGAAAACTCAAAAAGGTCAGGCCATTCCATACTAAATTGATTCCTGACCAAGTTCTGCAGTCATGAGGACCCTTGGAGATGTCATGCGCAAGTCCGATATGGAATTTATTCATTTATTTAACTATAATTTTATGAGCACCTACTACAGTAAGTCCTCACTTAACTTCATCAATAGATTCTGTGACTTTAAGTGAAAAATGACATACAATCAAACCAATTTTACCATAGGCTAATTGATATAAATAAGATAAATGAGTTTCTGTGGCATCTTGTCAGCATTATAACCAAATGATGTTATTTGAGGACCTGCTGTGCATGGTAAATGCTTTTTTAGGCTCTAGTGCTATCAGAATGAAGACACAAGCCCTGCTCTCCAGCTGTTCACTGTCTAGAAGACACACATATAATAACCAGATAAGTTTGTGTGGTATGCTCTCAGAGTGCTACCCTTGAGACGATGCTCTGTGGCTGTGTGCTACAGAGAAGGGCTAATTCTTCCTAGAAGGACAGTGGGAGGTATACTAGTTAGGATATGGGCTATGCTGCTGTAACAAAGATACCAAAAATTATTGTGGTTTGACCCAGATGGAAGTTTCTCCTTTTCTCTCGAAACAGTTCAAAGGTGGTCCAGGGAGGGTAGCGCTGCGCAACATGAGGCCATGTGGAGAGGCCAGCTCTGTCTTGTTGTTTTTCCATGTCAGAGAGTGTTGTACATGTCCACGTGGCTGACACTGGCCATCAGAATAGCATCCATGTCTCGGTTTATAGGAAGGGGGAAACAGAGGAGTAGGGGACCGTCAGTTTCCTTTTTAAAGGTTGTGACCTGTATGTTGTACACATAACTTCCACTCACCTTCCATTCATTATGTGGTTCCATCTGGCTGCAAGGCAGGCTGGGAAATACAGTCACTAGCTGGGTAGTCGCACCCATCTAAAACTCAGAGAGGGGTTTCGTTACCAATTGGGCAAAGTGGGGAAAGATTCAAGGAGACAGATCAGTCTTTGCCCAGATGGCTTCACCGGGAGGGGACACAAGAACTGCTGCTGCCCCTGTGAGGTTGGCTCTGGGCAGGGCCAGGTGATCAGCTATTGGTGGTGAGGCCAGCCATTTGGACATGATGGTGCGAAGGCAGTGGGGGTGATGATGATGGCCGAGGTGATACAGGGCATCAGTGACAGTGACTGTGGAGGTGGAAGTGGCAAAATGTGTGTGAAGGCTAGCTAGTCCTGTTCTGATCTATGTACAAGAGTCATAGAACTCGTCTCACATTTTACTGTACAAGTGACGAAACAGATCCAGAGAGTTGAAGTGACGTGCTCAAGGTCACACTGCTAGTGAGTGGCTGAATAGAAACTCAACCACAAGCCTTCACTCTTCTGGGTCAATACTTTTGTCTCTACACACATTAGGATTTTGGGGGGGTGGAGCAGTTTGATAAAGGGGAGCAGAGGGAGCACCCTGGAAGCTGAGGGTAGTAAAAGCACTTGAGAATTTCTGATAAATGCCCTCATTCCTGGCCCTCAGCTTTCATCCTGGAAAGGAGCACTTTCGGTTTTACTTTTTCTTATTTAACACAGCCAATCCCTTAACTGTAAGCTCCTCTCAGCCACTGCTACTTATAATAGTTTGTGAGCCATCCTTCCCCTCTCCTCACCTTCCCTTCCCCGCTAGATATGGTGGCAATGAAATACCACCTTGGCTGAGTCGGAGAATTTGTCATTTTTACATCTCCACATTCTAGTGTCTTCTGCTCCCGGTGACAAATAAATCCCTGGGCTGATGGTTGGCCCCGGCCATTCATTAAGCAAATAAAGCCCCGGCTGTGAGTGGGAGACTCGTAAATAATTCCTGGCGTTTTATCCCCATCGCCTGCTGCCTCCCAAGCTTTGCATATTTATAATCCAGGAGCAGTATTTCTGACACAAACGATTATTATGCATGGGAGACTCTGGGGAGAAGGACAGACTGAGGCCGCTGTAACCTGGGTGGACATGGCCCAGTTAACTGGACCTGGCTGCGGACTGTTGCCCTGAAGCCCAGAATGTGGACGTCATCATCCAGCAGGGGTGCCTTAGGGGCTCTGTGGTGTTCAGCCCAGAACTGGCCCTGGATGGGCTGAGAGTTCTGATCTGGCTCCAAGTCGAGGTGGAGAAAAGGAAGGCGACCCGGGGCAAGTGACAGCTTCAGCCTGTTCTGTCCTGGGGGTAGAGGACCGCCATCTTAGAGCAGGGAAGTGGCTATAGTATGGCAGAGCCCTTGGCAAGGTAAGTGCTGGCCAGTAAAGGATGCAGTTAACACTTTGCCCCCTCAGAGAGGCCAAGCACCCTCACACCTGTCTCCTCCCTGGGTAACCTCATGGGTGAGGGTGTCAGATTTCTGGCACTGAGGAATAGGAAGAAAATGAGAAAGAGTTCATGCTGGTAGCAACAAGGATCATTAACAGAAACGTTTAACACTGAAGAAGGAGTTAGATAGAGTTCATAAGTGTACTTACCTGCATTATGTGCCTCGCTACACATGCTCATAACCAATGAAATCAGCAAACCTTGTTTACCTGACAAAGACGCCACTGATGCAGCCTCCAGTCATCAGAGCATGCGCACACTCACACACACACACACACACACACACACACACACACA
>NW_017731843.1:383752-385442 GCF_001890085.2 Hipposideros armiger
CACACACACACACACACACACACACACGCATACACACACCGGGGACCTCTTAACATGTCATATCCCCCAGGCAGCAATTGTTGCCTAAAGCCTTCCAGAGGCAAAAGCTGTTGTTTATAGAGGTATACAGTCCACACAGGTACATGATGGTAAATGTGAATTCCATTTAGATTCCTATTTAACCATATAGGGTGGGCACATGAAATTGTGGTGAAAGACAGAAGCACTGATACTGGGAAACTAATACTATATTCAAGTCCCAAAGTGAATACTTGAGACATACTATTATTAACCCACTGACATCCATGTGCTAGGTTTCTTCTTAAAGTTGCCAAGGTTGGCTGATTTCACCCATGACCCCCATTGTCTGGGATCTGTGTGTACTGTGCTAGGACCCCTGAGGTTGAAGGTTCAGTCTCTGACTGGGGCCTGTGACTTCTCAGAATAAGAAAATGCAGAACACAGCCTATCTTTAAGCCCCAGTGGGAGCATGTGGATATCTCGGTTCTTTGCCATGCCTGGGTGGTAGCAGGTGGACCGGAGTATATATTTTTAATACACACTATGATGCATCAATTAATTGCATTTTTTAAAGGCACGGGACAGAATGAAAAAGCATTACAAGCAGAAAAGGAACGTTCCAGTCATAAAGTGTTAGTCTCTGTTGTGTTCATAGGTGTATGTGCTGTGTGGGTGTCATATTATGAAATGTATTTCTTACCTTGGGTTGCACTCAAATAAGTGGGCAGCATGGGGAGAACTGGAGAGAAAAGGGCTCTGGACTTGGAGTTGAAGGTCCTGGGTTCCATTACCAGCTGTGCCCCTTAAATCCTTGAGCACATGTTTATGCACCCTGACATAGGCCAGGTCCCTTTCTTGGTATATGAATCTGGTAGAAATGGCCCACTGTACTGCAGATTGGTGCAGCCACTATGGAAATCATTATGGAGGTATCTCAAAAAAACTGGAAATGGGACTACCTTATGACCCAGCAATTCCACTCTTAGGTATCTATCCAGAGAAACCCAAGACACTAATTTGAAAAAAATATATGCACCACTATGTTTATTGCAGCACTATTCACAATAGCCAAGACTTGGAAACAACTGAAATGCCCATCCGTAGACGACTGGGTTAAGAAACTCTGGTACATTTATACAATGGAGTATTACTCAGCTATAAAGAAGAAGGAAATCTTACCATTTGCAACAATATAGATGGACCTAGAGAACATTATGCTCAGTGAAATAAGTCAGACAGAGAAAGACAAATACCATATGATTTCACTTATATGTGGAATCTAAGGAACTTAATAAATGAGCAAATTAAACAGAAATAGTCTTAGAGACACAGAGGAAAAACTGATGGTTGCTAGTTGGGAGAGGGGTGGGGATGAGAGATAAAGGGAAGGGATTAGAAAGCATAAATTGGTAACTACAATATTGCCACAGGGATATGAAAGACAGTTTGGGAAATATAATCCATAATGTTGTAAATATTTTTTAGGGTGTCAGATGGACACGTGTCTTGTTAGGGAGACCACTTCATGGATGATGTAGAGGCCTAACCACTGCACTGTACATCTGAAGCTGCTGTCGAATAATATTGTATGTCAACTATAATTTAATACATATATATGTATATATATATATACATATATATATATATATATATATATATATATATATAT
>NW_017731843.1:385462-407723 GCF_001890085.2 Hipposideros armiger
TATATATATATATATGGTCAAGGGATGTGGAGTACAGTGTGGGGAATAGAGTCAATGGAATGGTAATAGATATGTATGATATCGAGGGTGGGGGGGGCAGTGGATTGGGGAAAGGGGTTGTCACTTTGTGAGGGGTGAAAAGTATAACTATTGAGTTGTTTTGTACACCTGAAACTAATTTAAAAAAAATGAAATGGCCCACCATGATTGCACAGTAGAAATGTTAAGAGCTGGAAGACACCTTGGAGATTAGCCAGGTCTGCAGGGAAACTCAAGGCCAGAGATCAGGAAAGGCTGGTCCATGACCACCTGACACATGAGTGGTAGAGGCAGGACCAGAATCATTATAATTCTTGGGGCAGCCCCCCTTCTGATAAGTGATATGCACTTAGGAATCTTAGAGGAGCCTTAGGAATCTTAGAAGCAAACGTCTCCATGTAGCAGCCAAGCGTCATCCCATTCTAGGCCTTGTTCATCTCTGAGCCAGGGCAGGCAGCCACTTAAACTATCCCAGGCCACACTCCAGTGTCTGTCTGGGGAGAGAAGACAAGATACTCTGCATCCAATTAAAAGCAACAGGAGTGTGTTTGGGAGACAGAAAGTAATTCTTCTTGGAAGCCAGCCAGGGCATCCTCATACCAAGATTAAGGGTAATAACAACAGCCATAATAGTGGGAAGAGAAAAGCTTCTACATGGCCTCAGGGACCTGGCAAAGTAATAAGAGGAGAAGGGGAAATCAAGATGGACACTCTGACCTTTGCAAGCTTCCTACAGAAAAGCCAGTGGCCTAGCCCCTTTCTGGAGAGAAATGACCTCCTGGAAGCGCCAGACAGCCACCTGGGTCTCCAGCTGGCTCTGCGCACTCAGCACATCTGAGGACAAGCTCACTGTGATGCTTCATGATATGTGTCAGCTGGGGGAGGCTATGAGGCCCAGTTGCTTGGTCAGCAGCAGTCTAGATGTTGCTGTGAAGGTATACTTTAAACATGGGATAAATATTTAAATCAGTAGCCTTTAGTAAAGATTAACATTTAATCAGTAGACTTTGCGTCCAGCAGATTATGCTTCATAATGTGGATGGACCTCGTCCCATCAGTTGAAGGCCTTCAGAGCAAAGAGTGAGGTTTCCCAAAGAAGAAGGAATTTTTCTCAAGACTGCAACATCAGTTCTTGCTGGAGCCAATTCCTTAAAATCAGTGAAGCTCATGCTCTCTCCTGTTGGTTCTATTTCTCTGGAAAACCCTGACTACTACACTCAGCATCTCCTCTCCACTTCTCTTCCATGTTACAGGTACCTTCAGCCTCATCCCCAGCCAGGTTAGAGCCCTCCGAGCTGGCCTCAGCTCTGCTGCCGTCTTCCTTTCTTTCCTCCACCCATGTCCATTTCTCACTACTGTAGTACTTTACTCCAGACAAAATGAAAATTTTTACCATTCCTTCAAACATACCTTGTTTTTTTTTCCCCCTCCATACATTTGTTTGGTCAGACTCTTAGGACACTTTCTCCTGTGTCTCACTCTGTTGAAATTGTATCTATTCTTCAAGGCCTGTCTCAAATATACCCCTTTCCCCTCCCAACCAGTAGCATTCCCACAGGACCCTTCCTGGAAGTGGTCCCTCTTGACCATCTGTGACCTTCGCTTGGGCGCGCCAGAGCACTTAACGTCAGTGCCAACTTCTTCACTAAGCCGACTGAGTGCATGGGGAGGGCAACCGCATAGAAGGGCCTCCCATGGGTGGGGCGTGAGAGAAGGAATTCAGCTTTCATGAACTTACCCAGAATTCTGGTATTAGAAAAGCGACAAAGAGCCTCTGTCCATTTTAATATAGTGCTTGCAAATCTTGTGCTTGAATGTGGCGTATTGTTTTTATTTAGAATTGTATATAGCCGGGGGGCACCACAATTCCTTGTTCTTAGATTCCAAAGATCCCTAAAGATCCTTACCTGGCCTTCCTTCCTAAGGAGGCCATAGCACCTTGAGCAGACATTGTACCCCAGCAGTCTTGGGACCCCTGCAGCACCTCCTTAGCTCCTAAATGCACATGTGCTAAGTAGTTATATGAGGCCCTGTGTGGGATGGTATTCTGATGTTGATGAAGGTAAGGTGTTGATAAGAAGTGTCCTTATTCTAGAATTTGGAGGAGAGAGGAACTGCAGGGCTGAGTATGGGGTCAAGATACGGTTAATACTCAGCCCAAGGCGGGGCTGACCTTAAGCCAGGTATTGTGATGGGCCCAGCCTCCCACCATCCCCCGCTGAGGGACTGCACGGCCATATTTTGGGTATGGCAGTGTTCTTATTAAAAAAGGAGGCAGGTTTTGACTAGACTGCTTATTGATATTTCTCCTGGGAAAATCAAGTACCACTGTCCCTTTTCTCTCCTTTCTGACCCACAACCCCACTCATACATATATTCGCGAAACTCACGCAGGGTCTCTGAAAATATTCCAGCCCATGAAGAGTGGGATGTAAAGATACATATTAGAACCATAGAGAAAGCAAGACTTTCTCTTCTGTCTAATTACTTATTGATACATCTGCCTTAGAGGCCTTCACTGCACACACAGCGTTCTCTCATTTTCATTAATTATGACAACAACCCTGTACAGTTGATATTACATCCCCATTTTATAGGTGAGAAAAACTGACGTCTGGAGAAGCAAATTCTATCCAACGCCACACAACTAGGACAGGACAGAGCACATTTAATCTCAAGTCTCCTGACTTCCAGGCTCCAGTTTTAATACTCTTTCTACTATGCCAGGGTTGGCAAATGTCTCCTCTAAAAGGCCAGGTAGTAAATATTTTAGACTTTGCGGCTGTATGGTCTCAGCTCTGCTGTCATAGTGAGAAAGCAGCCGCAGTGTGTAAATGAGTGGATGTGACTCTTTCCATAAAACTTTATCAGAGCGGGTGGCTGAGTGGATTTGGCCCACAGGGTGAGAGACAGACCCCAGACATTCTTTAAAGCCACCTCTTAATGTGATGCCCTTTTGTGACCACAGTTTCACATGGCCTTCGTAATGCCCCTTCCTCACCTGCAACCTGGCCCATTTGTGCAGCCCCTGCTGGCTTCTCCAGCTCTTGCATGAATGTCTATTGGCTCCAGGATGGCATATTTGCTCCTGCCTTCCCTCCAGGCTCATCGGCAGGTGATTAAGAGCCTAGTTATATGTTTCTGACAGCAATGGCTGGCAGAAGGGACCGCATGGCTGAGATAAGCGAGTGTGTGCTGAGAAGGGGACTGGCCACATGGGATGTGGGTTTCATTCCTGGAGAGGAGTAATAAGCACGTAATTGGCTTTTCAGAAATGTGCAAGCTGCTGCCAATCCTGTTTCTCCTGCACACCGTGCTCTTCGGAGTGGCTGAGCCTGGCTTACCCAGAGGGGGGATGAGCCAGATGAATTCTGGATCAGCAGGTGGCAACCACCTTGTCCCAAATGATCACTAAAAGCTGTATGATGTTTGGGAGCCAGGAGGCAGATTAGGACAAGATGGGTAGGCTGTTCCCACCAGCAGCATACTTCCCCACCTGGAACGGGCAGGAGAAATGGGCCCAGGAGGGCCGGTCCTAGACTCAGCATGACCGGTGAGGAGTAGAGAATTAAGTAGCTTCTTCAGGGTACCAGGAGCCTTGGGTCTAGAGATGAGACCATCCGTAGGCGATCCCTGAGACCACCTTGAACTCCAAGCCTACTCCTAGCTTTGTGCTGCCCAGAGAGGGCTCTCTGACCGTCTTTGAAGGGAGAGACCAGGAGCTGCTGGAGTTCCCCTATTTCTTTCTAGGCCTTTTTGTTCTCTGGGCGTCATTGACCTACATGAAGGTATTAAAAACTGTAGCCATATTTTTGATAGAAGAGATATTAGAAAACCAGCTTTCCCTTTAGATTCACTTTAGATTCAAGCCCCTTTTAATGAACACAATTAAACTGTACGGTTTTATAGATGGAGTCTATTTGCATGTCCTAGGTAATGAGCCAACACTGCTTTGCTGTGTTATAGTAGCAAAACATGTCTGTCTAACATGTATGTTCCCAAATTCCTGATCAACGAGCACTTGTCTGTTCCGCAGAGATGCTGTTCATAGGGTACACCTATTGCCCCTACTCTATACAATTCTATTTTTAAATGGTGGCACAGTAATAAACTCTTAAATTTGTAGAGGGCTCTTAGGTTGTCAAGGCACTTTTACATGCATCTTTTTACTTAATTCCCACAATGGTCCCATGACCGAGGCAGGCCAAGTATCATGATTCCCAGAGAGGCAAATGAAATCTCCATGCTTGATCTTTTAGGTCACACGGGGAGTAAGTGTGGAGATGGAACTAGATTCCAGCACTCTTTCCTCTGCTCCAAGCTGCCAGCTCACAAAGGTCTGGGCTGTAGGCTGAAGCCCAAGTGCCAGCCTCTGGAAAGGGAGCAATAGATACTTAACCTCTGTGAGAAACCCTTGCACCCTCTGGGACTGGCCTGTCATAACCCTCATGACCTTTCCTTGTCAAGTGCAGGCTTCTGATGCAGCACTGGATTGTGTGTTTATGGTGGCGCGCTCCCGTGGCCTGCCGCCCAGCCCAGACCCTGCAGGGCACAGACAGAGTCTCAGTGAGTGGTCATTAAATGAGTGAATGAACAAGTGACCCTGCAACCGTCACAAATGACAGTGTGATGGCCAGTTGAGTTAGGTGTCAGACACTAGACTCTGCAGTTTCAGAGGGAGGGGTTCTTTATGAATGAAAATTAAAGTAAAACCCACTCAAAATGAAATCTGATGTCAACAAATTCTCAACCCAAGTCAGATTCTAAATTAAGACTACACTCTTTGGTATTGACTTTGAATTACAGCTGAAGGTTCAAGCGAGGGCATAACAGCGTCCACCCTTTCTGAGAGGGTTCTGGCCCTTGGGCTTCCATCCTTCGCACCGTGGCTGGAGGCACCTGGGGTAGTGATTCAGGACACCTGTATTTGAAGCCTCACTGCCTTTTACCAGCCTGTGGCCTTGGGGACATGACTTAATCTTTCCTTCCTCATGGAGTTGTTCTGAAGATCATATGAGATGATGCTCAATAAAGCACTAAGCCTAGTACTGCAGATGCTGACACCAGCCCCCATCACACTGCCATTCACTCATTTAATGACCACTCACTCAGAATCTGCACTGCAGGGCCTGGGCTGGGCAGGAGGCCGCCGGGATACACCACACAACCACAGGGCCTGCAGGCCACAGTGAGAGGCCACGAGGTCATGAGGGCTCCGTGCTGAGTAAGGTTCTGAGTTTTATTGTCACCATCCCTGATGTGATGCTCTTATATCCCAAAGAACCTGCGCATATTCCTTACTATTCACTCTGTCCATCCCCAGAAGCCCTCACTGTGGTGGATGTCATCTGCCTCAAATACGTTATAAAAAAAAAAGTCCACCTTCTAGCCTCTTTAGCAAGAGTGAACAATATGTGTAGTTATTCTTTTAAAGTCCTTCAAAGACACTCCCCCATGCCTGAGACGGGTGGCCTCCTTTCCACTAGCAGAGGCAGGCCCAGAGGCCTTGCGTCCCTACTTGAGTTAAATCCACGAGCTGCTGGTCTCCCCGTCTTGCCTCTTGCTCCCCAAGGCTTTCTTCCTGTCACACTTCTCCAGGCCCCCTTTCTGCTCAGGAAAATTGCGTCTCTTGGCACTGAGAAGCAGCTGAGTGGTTGGCCCTGACCTCAGGAAATGAGTGGAGTGCGGCCTCCAAGGCCGAAGGCCTGCGGGGGGATAATTCTACCCTTGTCGCTATAACTGCACATACCCTTATTACTCACGCAGACGTCTCAGCCTTGTTTAACAACATAGTAAACCATTAGTCTCCATGCCAGTGGGTTCACTTAGTTCACAGTGGCAATAGCTGATCATTAAATCCCCCTTTCCCTGCTTAATCTCTTTTAAATTGGTTGCCTTTTCATTTCATCGCGTGCCCTCTTTCTCACCCATTCCATTGTGCCCCGTGCTGCAGCGCTGACGTGCTCCTCGCTGAGAGGAGCTGGCTGCCTGGGTCTTCCCCGGGTGGTCTCTATGGACGGCAAGCTCACAGGAGCAGAAGCCAGACAAGTCCTCTCCCTGCAGAGTGGGCCCCTCGAGGGGCCGTGAAAAGCGTGTTTGGCTTGGTTCCCTTCTCACTCACCTCTGAATCAGTGCCTGCAGCAGAAGATTGCAGCCTTTAAACCCTTTCTGTCCAAGAACCTGGGTCTCTTGTAGGTAAAAAGTAAAATCTTGAGTTTTTTCAGCAGGAAATTGAAGTATTTATAGAAATGGATAGTGTATTATGTGTATTACTTATGGTAAGCTCAAATGTCCTTAGGGTTGTAATAGAGTTAGAATTCATATTGCTAGGAACTGTCTGAAGTGCTCGCGGTTGGCAGGGGAAAAGGAGATGGGAGGTGGGTGCTGGGGGTCCAGTGTCACTCCAGCAGGTCTTATGGGTTGTGGGAGGATAAGTTCCAGCTTGCAAGGTACCAGGGGTCAGGTTATCCCTGCAGAGGGCCATGGGGATGGAGCGAGATGCGAGCCTTTCTAAAAATGTGGAGGCAGAATTGACATGTGAAAAACAGAAATGGCATTAACAGAATGACCATGGGGCCAGATAGCCTGGAGTTCAAATTAGAATCCGCTACAGCTAGCTGTCAACAAGAGCTAAGAGTCAGCTGCCTCGGACCTGCACCGGGCACCCCAAATTCTACTCCTGATAGGAGGACTGCAGAAAGAACTCTGCCTTATAAAAGGGTTCACAAAACAGCATAAAAACCACCTCTGCCGTTCTATACAATCAGGAGGCTCAAGTTTGAAAAGAAATAGGACTTTTGTGTAGTCTCAAAGATTTTTATTAATTCCAAAGGGAAAAAATGATAGCTTTACAACAGAGAAAACTAAAAGGCACCACCTTAGCCAAATGATCAAGGTTAACACCACAGGAATAAGACATTTCAATATCATGTAACCCCTGAAATGATGCACTGAAGGACTCAATATCACTTTTAGAGCATTCTTGCCAAAAGCATATCACCTCAGTCTGAACAGAAGAAAACATCAGACAAACCCAACTGAGAAACAGTCTACAAAATAACTTACTAGATCTCTTTGAAGTGTGAAGGTCATGAAAAACAAGGCAAGACGGAGAAGCTGTCACAGATTGGAAGAGACTAAGGAACATGACAGCCGCATGGAATCCCAAAGGAGACAAAGGACATTAATGGAAAAACTGGTAAAGTTTTAGACTGTAGTCTAGTTACTGTAATGGTAGGTCTGTAGTTTAGGGTTACATAACAAGGTTACATATGCCATCTGAGGCAGAGAACTCTTCACCACGGCATGTTCCTGGGTCCTGGGAGTAACAATACACTCACATGTGCACACACACACACACACACACACACACACACACACACACACAACCTGAAATAGCAAGTGAAAGAAGAGCATTAAAAAAAAAAATCTAACCATGGGACATCCAGCAACGATGTAGCCAGAGCGACTCAAAATGAACTGAATAGGGTCAGACCTACTAAGTCCTAAGGTTGAGTAGGCCTGGGAGCAAGGCATCATAAAACGGAACGTCCAGAATTGAGCTGGTGTAGGTCCAGAGGGCACAAGAAGGCTGTGCAAACAAGAGGTCCAGACCCTTCCTCCAGCTCAGCACTTACAATGATTGCAGCATGGCCCCCCTCTCACCAAGTCTGATCCAGCCACTGCCACAGCCACATGCCAACCTGCCAACAACAGAGACCAGTACTGCGCCCAATATAGTACCATCCACTGAAAAGACCAACCGGCCATTGAGTGATGGTGGATTACACTGGACCTTTCCATAATGGAAAAGGCAGCGATTCATCCTTCCCAGATGAAGATATTCCAGGTATGTGTTCACGTTTCTAGACCACAGAGCCTCAGCTAGTGCCACCCTTTGAGGGCTCACAGAAGGTCTGACCTCTCAGCAGGAGACTCTGCGTAACACCATCTTGTACCAAGGGACCCATGTGTCAAAGCAGGGAAAGCAGTGGGCACAAGACTACAGACCCACTGGCCCTAAAACATACTATGCCATCCAGAAACCACCAGCCTATTAGAGCGCTGCTGAGGCACCAGCATGGAGACGATGCCCTGAGAGGACAGGACACCATTATCACAGCGTGCTGGGCTCTGTGCTAGGAGCATAATACTCATCACTCGCTGTGTCCTCCTAGCAACCCTACAATGTGAATAAACAGTGACTGTTTCATGGATGAGCAAAGGCCTCAAAGCTAGCTGTAGCGGATTCTAATTTGAACTCCAGGCTATCTGGCCCCATGGTCATTCTGTTAATGCCATTTCTGTTTTTCACATGTCAATTCTGCCTCCACATTTTTAGAAAGGCTCGCATCTCGCTCCATCCCCATGGCCCTCTGCAGGGATAACCTGACCCCTGGTACCTTGCAAGCTGGAACTTATCCTCCCACAACCCATAAGACCTGCTGGAGTGACACTGGACCCCCAGCACCCACCTCCCATCTCCTTTTCCCCTGCCAACCACGAGCACTTCAGACAGGTCCTAGCAATATGAATTCTAACTTTATTAGAACCCTAAGGACATTTGAGCTTACCATAAGTAATACACATAATACACTATCCATTTCTATAAATATTTCAATTTCCTGCTGAGAAAACTCAAGATTTTACTTTTTACCTACAAGAGACCCAGGTTCTTGGACAGAAAGGGTTTAAAGGCTGGAATCTTCTGCTGCAGGCACTGATTCAGAGGTGAGTGAGAAGGGAACCAAGCCAAACAAGCTTTTCACAGCACCTCGAGGGGCCCACTCTGCAGGGAGAGGACTTGTTTGGCTTCTGCTCCTGTGAGCTTGCCGTCCACAGAGACCACCCGGGGAAGACCCAGGCAGCCAGCTCCTCTCAGCGAGGAGCATGTCAGCGCTACAGCACGGGGCACAATGGAATGGGTGAGAAAAAGGGCACGCGATGAAATAAAAAGGCAACCAATTTAAAAGAGATTAATTGTGGCCAGAAAGACTTCAAGTTGGGGATGCATACAGCTTAAAACTCTGCTCTCTACGTGGGAGACCCAGAGAACTGACACCCTCTTATTTCAATGGTGAGTCAATAGACACAGCAAGGTTAAGAGGAATGAGTGGATGCCAGGCCTCGAACTCGGGCTTCCTGACCTAAGTGTGCTATGTTCCCCATGGTTCTCAGTCCCTCCAGGCTGGTCCTACAGAGATCCCCAAGGCCATCAGGAGGAGGTGCCCACTGACAGGCAGGCTGGAGCCATGCCACCTGTCGCCCTACTCCTCACATCAGGGGAAGCAAGGCTCCCCGTTCAGTCTTCAGCTTCTGTACCCCAGTCCTGAGGAATGGGGGCTGCTGTCTGCCTGGCTGGAAACTGGGGGCCCCACACTTCTCTGCAGGGAAGGCTACTCCCTGCTCTGACTCGGAGCGCTGGGACAGGGACCCTGTGAGAGCCCAGAGTCTTCCATGCACTGTCTGGACCCTGAGCTGTGGTTGTTTCTCTTGCCTGTCTTTTCAGGGGGTAAGCAGCTGAGGTGCTCATATTCATCCTCATTTTCATCCTCATCTTTGGTCCCCATCACCTCTAACAAACAGTGACTATGTGCAGTTTTTTAGCATATGATACTTTCATTTAATCCTTAAACCCTGTGACGTAGACATGATTCTCCCCATTTTACAGGTGGGGGAACTGCTATAGGCTCAAATAGGTTAAGTAGCTTCCTCTAAATCACACGAACAGTAAGTTTTCTGACCATTCCCGTAGCTGTTTAGTTTGATTCCATAATTAAATAGATTCAGTGCTCTACTGGTTCTTATGCTTCATGCCTAGGTTTTCATTTTGAACCGTCTCTTCATTGGCTGGATGTTCTCTAGTAGATTCTTCCAAATGGGCTCATAAATGCTATAATCCCTGAGTTCTCCCATGACGAGAATGTCAGCCTCTCACCTTTCACACTTGAACAACAGCCCAGCAAGTTGAGAAGCTCTGGGTCACACTTGGAGTTAGCCTCTGGGTATTTCCTCCTCGTCATCATCTGGCCATGCGTGTTGCTATGGGGAAGTTTGAGGTCAGCAAATGTTTTCTCCTTTGTAGGTGAATTGGTAGTTCTGCCTGGATGCTGGATGAGTTCTGTCTTGCGTTTCCAAGTTCAATACCTAAACCCCGAAATATCTTTGTGTCAGTTGTTCTGTATTAGTTTTTCATGGAACGCAGCATGCTTTTTTGATGTGCAGATTTAATTCTTCATTTCAGTAGTTTTTTTAAACACAAAAAAGGTGAATACCCTTTTGTGTGTTCCACCTGTGTCTCTGCCCCAGGTTCACCATTTTTCTGATGTTGGGTCACCTTTGCTGTTACTATATGTTTTTTCTCTCCTCCAGTTGCTTTAAGAACGTAAGGCTTTCTCCTCATCAGTCACAGTGACTCAGCCGAGGACCCACTGCTATGGGTGGCAGACCAGGGCTGGAACTCTTTAGTTGGTGTTACTAACTGGATTTTCTCCTGTGTCGGATCTGCATCTTGGAGTATCTATCTACATTTACTTATTGGTTCTGCAAAAGTGTTTTGTGGTTCTCAATTTTATAATCCTGTATATCATTTCTTTGCTTTACCTTCTCATCTTTTAGCTCTTATTTTATTAAATTCATGTTCTTAAGTTGTTCTATAACATGAAGCACATTTGGGTAATTTCCTCCTGTTCTTTAGTTTGTTTTCTTCTTGACTGAGGCTTTTGTTGTGTGTGTGTGTGTGTACAGTGGTATTTTTAATTATTTTTTTCATGCTCTGCTCCATTACTTTGGCATGTTTTTATTTTTTTTCCCCCAGGTGATGTGTTTGCATCATTGCCATGAAGTGTTTTTATACCTTGCCTGACCTACTGACCCTGATTTAGGGGGAGTCAGCTCTTGACTCCTTTCCCTGCGTGTCTGAGCCTGTTCATTTCCTTCACAAGTCGTAGTTAAAGGGCTGAGAGTTCTGTGTTCTGTCTACTTTCCTGCAGCCTGAGAGCCTTAGCCAGGATAAGGGTGGAAAAAGAGAGCTGGTCTGAGGCTGCCTGCGAGTGGTCCTTCCTTAGGACACCCAGTCTCTCTGTATTACATGCAGGGAGTCAGAGAAAAAAACCCATATTCCTACCTCTAAGGCATAAGCAATTTCGGGAAGAAGGCCCAATAAATGAGTAATTATAGTAAGTGCATGACATAAGAAGAGGGGACACTTAGATGGCAGGGAACAGATTTGCTCAACTTCTAGTGCTGGTGGTGGCAGTTTAATGTAAGGATACCAGTGTGTGGGGACCGGGATTAAGCTAGATGAGGCTAGAAGTCCAGCAAAGGAACTTGGCCTTTATTCTGTTGGTGGGATCCAACTGTACTTTAGAAAAGTCACTCTAACAGCAGTGTGAAAAAACAAAATGTGGATCTAAAGACTTAAATCCTGGCACTATATCTGCTGTTCTCTGCAAAGGGGCCAAGGAAATATCTTTTGTGTGCTCAGAGCTGGGGCACCAAGGAATAGAGAGTTTCCTGAAACAGGGTGACACCCCCATTCTTCTTCATCCCTGCCCTATTTCAAACACCCTCAGCCTCTGGGCAGCAGCTGAAGAACACCCAGCTTTTCCTCCAGTACTGTTCCCTCCGGGACCTCTGGAGATATTTTCAGGAGCCACTCTGATGGCAGCCGGGGCTGGGGACTATACAACTGGATAATATATTGCAAGGTTGTTGTCTTTTTTCAGCATAGCACAGAGCAGGGACCAATTATGGGGTCACTCTGCACAGCATGCTTCATTACTGTGCTCAGTGCAGGAGGGACAGAGGCTGTTAGAGCTGGGGAACCAGCTTCGGCCCCCTAAAGGGTAGCTGGGAGGGGAGGAAGGACATCATGGATCTCCTCCCTGTTGGACAGGTGTGCCTATGTGAAACCACCTTTTCAGAGAGTCACCCACTCCTCTATACTGGACTTGACAGCCAGGTACCTCCTGGGGCTCCAGGGTGGCACTGGGTCCTTGATACTGTAAGCAGAAATTTGCATCTATTTCAACAAGGAGATTTCTCTGGGGAAACGGGCCATGGCTTCCATCACATTGAAAAGGGGGCCATGTATTCTCAAAATCATTAAGAATGCCTGCTCAATCTAACCCCTATATTTGATCGGTGGGGAAACTAACTACATACCCAACAAGCAAAAGTGATTTACCCAGGCATACAAGGTGGAGGCAGAGGCAGATGTAAAAGCCAGATCTCCTGTCTGCTTCTAGAGCTCCTCACTACCTCACTGGTGGACACACAGTGTTGTCTTCCTTTCACTAACAAATAAACTTATAGCTACTGGTTATTGAGTGCTTAGCATTTACATGGCATAGTGCTCAGTGCATTACTTATATTAGTCCATTAGTTCATAAAACAGTATTATGATTTTATAGGATAGGCAGCTGTGGCACTCTCAGTTGAGAGGGAGAGGTTAAATCACTTGTCCAAGGTCACAGAGACAGTAACTGAAGGAGACAGGTGGCAAATTCAGCTCTTTGGGCATCCAGTATCCCTTCCTCCCTCCCTTTTGGACTCCTATCTCAGTCTGCTCTAGGCTTCAGTCAAGACTTGTCTCCTCCTGAAGCATTCTCTGACCCGCTCAGCCCTTGCCAGCCTTGTCTTCCCTGGGTAGATGGGGCCATTGCAAGTCCTTCGTCGGCAGATGGTCTTGGTTCAGTTCCCAGTCCTGCCCTTTCCTTGATGGCTGCCTTGCTTCTCCCCTAGCCTCTGCTTAGATATGACATTGAAATAGTCATATCCAAATCTCCTTGACTGGTGGATGGCTACGTTCTCGCTGTGTCCTCGCATGGCCTTTTCTCTATGCCAGGACACCCCTGCTGTCTCCACCTCTTTTTATAAGGACACCAGTCATATGGGATTAGGGCTCTACCCTGGTGGCCTCACTTTAACTTAATCACCTCTTTAAGGGTCCTATCTCCAAACACAGTCACATAGATTGGGGCCCACCCATATGACCTCATTTAATTGTAAGGACTTCTTTGAAGGCCCTATCTTTAAATACAGTTAATTTTGAGGTACTGGAGACTTCGACAGATGAATCTTGGGGAGATACAATTCAGCCCATGGGAAAGAGCTTGTCTTGTTTCATAAGCTGAAGAGAGGTCAGTGTGGCTGGAGCATAATGAACAAAGAAGAAGGGAATGTGAGATGAGGCTGGAGAGTTTGCAGGGTCCGGAAGTCCAGGTGCAGAGTGAGGATGGCATTCTGAGTGGAGTGGGGAGCCACTGCAGGGTTTTTGATCCAGAATGGGCGAGAGAGAGGATCACATGTCGTTTTAAGAAGGTGGCTCTGGGAAATGAATTGTTGGGGCCAAGAGTGATAATGCGGAGTTGGGGCCTGTTACAGTCAGTGTTCCAGAAAGGAATCACAGGTGGTTGGACATGCTTGTACAGATGGGGGTGGGTGGATGGAGACATACATAGCAGGTAGAATCAACAGGACGTGCTGAGGGTTACATATGTGTGTGGGATCTGGGTGAAGATGTGGGAGAGAGAAAGGCGTGTCAAAGATGACTCTCAGATTCCTGGTTGAGTGACTGCATGGATGGTGGTGCCATTTCCTCACATGGGAAAAGCGGGAGGAGGGGCCATTGTGAGGGGAAGATGACGAGTGCCATCTGGAACCTACTCAGGGTGAGATGCTTGAAGTGGGCACGTCATGTAGGAGTGAGTTGAATATAGATGTGAAGCACAGAAAAGAGACCCAGGCTAGAGAGATACATTGGGAATTATCCACCTCTAGAAGGTTTTGAAGACACAGGGATGGAGGACGCCACCTGTGATGAGCATGTCATGAGGAGAGAGGAAGGACCAGGGTTAAATCCCGGAGCAATTCCAACATTTAGAAGCCAGGGAGGAGGATAAGCCAGCTAGCAGATGGAGAAGGGGCCAAAGTGTGTGGGAAAGCACAACAGAGAGGACCCCTAGAAGCTAAGATGCAAGAACATTTGAAGGGGCTTCCCCCAGTGGGCAAATGAGCCAAATTGTAGCTCAGTGATAGGCATCTAGTAGGTGCCCATTAATTTGGGATCCTTTTCATTGCCAGTTTCTCCTTCTGAATTTGTCCTCTTATTTTTGAGAATGGCCTTTTCCCTCAGGTTATAGTAAGAGTTCAAGGAATAATGAATAAATGAATGCACACAGGCATAAAATGAATGAAGAAGTTCATGACAAGCGCTGCTGTTATAGGCAGGCCTCCAAGGTGGGTGTAACTACCCTTACCTCTCCTTTTGTAGCTCCGGGAATTGATTTTGTCCAAGGCCTAGACTGCGTGCAAGTTTCCTGGACACCGACGGCTACTGTATAGCAGAGGGACCTCTGGGGAGCCACTTCTCATGCCTATCAGGCATCCTGGCCTGAGCAGGACCAAGACAGTCCCCTTGACTGCCCATGCAGGAAGCTGCCTTTCTCAGCAGGTCGTCAGAGCCCCTGTTGCCTTTCCTCCCTGAGCAGTGCCGACTGCACTGTAATCACACAATTATGATGCCATTAAAATGTCACATTTGGAGAAATCCATATAAACAAAACATTAATAACCGCTTGAAAATTGTAGTCTTTTACCACTAATGGCCTACTTTCTCTACACATCGCACCTTCCTGCCCCTCCCACCCAGCTCCCGTCTGCCCGCCCCCCCCCACACACACACACACACTCAGCTGCCTCTTTCCCCAGTCTCACTTTCAGAGGCAGACCAGAAGGTACAGTTGCCTGGAAAGCCTTGATGTTTAATGTGCTGGGAGAGGCTATTTGATGGGGCCAAAGACATCCAGGCCAGAGAGAGCCCAGCACTGAGCCACTTAGCGGAGGAGATGAGAGGATGCTACTCTCAGGCAGATCTAAGGTCCTGATGATGGCAGGGCCCTCAGAGGGAACCTGGTCCTGGGGAAATTGAAGACAGAGGATGGCGTTGAGGAAGCTGAGGGGCAGATTCCTGCCATTGGCTTTAACTCCCTCCTTTTGGGAAGAGATTGAACTTGAGATGCAGTGGTCATTCCCATCACATACCACATTGCAGGAAGATAATGTCCTGCCCAGGGGATCTCTGCTGCTGTGAGCCCCGGGTGAGGGTGTAGGTGGGCAGAGAGGCATGGGGCAGTAGGGCTTTGGATGGTTTTCACCTCACCCCCAGCATAGTGCTCTGGAAAAATTCAGATACTGAATTTCCTTCTAATTTGAATGCACTAAGGAAATGGAGTCCTTAAAGGAATCTTGTAGTGAGGGCTCCTGTGAAGTAAAACATAAACCGAAACAGCTCTGGCAAAGTGATTCATCTCTTCCCAGTGTATCTGAATTGCAAATCTGGATTCCCTTGTAGTCCCAGCTGTGATGAAAGTGAGAGCGCGCCTAGTTCTGAAGAAGCTGAAGAAGCAAAGAGAAGGCCACCGTGGGTGAAAAGAAGTTGGATTTCCGTGTAGGAGACGTTTGAAATACCACTCTGGCACCCTGTAACAATTTAGGATTAACCTGCAGAGGGGATCATGTCACAGGTGCTTAATGAATAGACAAGAATGATTGGTGAGGGCTGGCCGAGTGGCGCGATGGTTAAGAACTGGCTTGGGATGCCAGAGGGCCCCGGTTCGAATCCCACATATGAGGGCCAGTGACACTGCCCTCCACAGCTAAGATGCTGAACAACAGCTCAACCTGGAGCTGGGCTGCCATGAGTTGCCGGCGACGGCGTGGGCTGCAGTCCCTGTGGCAGTGGATTGCAATGGGCTACCGTGCGTGGCCAGCAGCCAGCGTGAGCGGCCAGCAGCCGCAGTGAGCAGCCGTCCAGATGCCGGCGACTGATCTGCCTCGCCTGGGAAGAGCGCAATGATGGTGCCAACTTGGGCCAGTGAAGCAACGTCCTCCACAACTAGATTGAAGAACAAAACGACAGCAACATGCCTGTTCCCCTTTCCCCAGTTCCCCAGCACTGTTCCCATCCCCCCAATTCCCCAATAAAAATCTTTAAAAAAAAAAAAGAATGATTGGTGACAAGCACATCATTTGGGGAGCAATTATTGGTGGTTCCTAAAGTGGGGGCAACGCCCCTGTAGGTCTTGTTTACAGAGCAAGTGCATTATAAACCCTTTTTTTATAATTCATGCAAGACCCCCTGGGATGGGTTCCTGCAGTGTTGTAAAGATGGTCAGTATCTAGGACAAGCTCAGAAGGATTGCTCCCCATTTTTCGGCTCACTGCCATCATCACTTGCTGTGTTGCCTGAAGCATTGAATTAGCCCTTGCCAGAGGAGGGTGTCCCACCCCCACCCAGATGCAGCAGGCATGGCATCCAGGAGCTCTGGGTCTGCTTTTGACATGAAAAGAGCCCCTTTCATTAAAAGCCAGTCATTGGCCCCCGTGGAGTCCTGTGAGATAAAGTCATTTCAAAGTCATTCGCTCCCACCCACACCTACACATTCAGCAACTGACCTAGTTTTGACGGAGCTGGAGGGTATGTGGATGTCACCTTATTTACTAAGCAGATAGAAAATGCGCTGAGCTCTGGGCCCTCACTGCACAGTGTCTGGGGAGATCTCGCCTGTACCTCAGAGGCGTTAGAGAGAGGAGGACAAATTCTCCTCAGCTGAGAGCTCGAGGCTTATTACTAATGTCACCTTTGGGGAATGAATGACAGGGCTCAGGGGACCCTGGACTCTGAAACTCTCTTTATAGCCAGAGTACAGTTTAGCACCACTCGGTATGTGGATTAGGGAAGGTGTTTCCAGGATGATTTTAACAGAAAGTGTATGATTGAGCTGCCCGGTGCCTCCTCCCCCCTCCTTCCTTTTCTAGGCAGATGCTGGGTTTGGAAACCTCATTCCACCCATACCCCTCTGCCATTGCAGGTCCTAGTTAAGGATGTGATGGAGCCCACCTGTCTGGCTTTAGCCAGCATCCTCACTTACTGGTTGTGTGACCTTGGCCAAGTCCATTTAGCTCCACAAACCTCAGTTTTTTCCTTCAGTAAAATAGGGTTCATAATAGCACATACTAGCATCTGCTTCAGGTTTGTTCACAGTATTCAATGAATGACTTTTTTAGGACAGAGCCTGGCACTCAGTAAACACTGCGTGATTGTGTCCAGTGCAAGGATTCATCTCCTTTTCAAATCGGCCCTTTCCCTTGGCTTCCCACAGCCATCTCCATCTTGGGTTCTCCACAGTCCTCTTTACCTGAGAAGAACCTAGAGGGAGATTTGGGCAAGCTGCAAACCTTGTCAGACACATTCCTTGTGATCTTAGCTGCAGAAATGGCCACCCCAGCCTTGAAGCCAAGCCCGAGACATGGACTTCTCCCTCTGGGGCTGATGTCAAGGTGGAGGAGAGGGGACAGCGTTCAAGCAGGGAGCCCTGACATCCAGGCTCCTTAGCCAGAGGGGAGACTTAGAATCTCAAGCAGGTTCAGGCTTCTGACCTCATTTCTAAGATCCCCCAGTCTCTCTCCAGAATCACCCTGACAGCATCTGGCCCCTCCTCCACATGCAAAAAAGAAGGTCAGCACAGGGGCCACACGAAGCTCGATCTCTAGCCTTCTAAGCTGGTGATAACCTTATGCGTTACACTTCTTAAAGTCGTTTTCTTGTATCATTTGCATGGCACTGTGCTCAAACCCATGTTTGAGATGGAGCTTTTGGATCAAAAAGCCCTGGCGAGTGCCAGGAAACATCGGCGTTGATAATGACCGATGGCTTTCATCGCAGCCAGACAGTGAGGTGATGCAGCCAGTCGCCCGTAGATGCTGTCAGAGACCCCATTTCTGCCCCCGGGAAGGAAGAAGCTAAACATAAATTGGCTAACTGTAAATTGCATTTTCTCTCCATTAGCATTTAGTCCCCAAAAGAAATAATGGTAACCACAGCAATGTTGACGGTAATAATATGTTATGCATGCGTTATGCTTTGCCAAGCAATTTTTCATGTCTTATCCCATTTCTGAGCTCTAATTCTGTAAAATTGTGTGTGTGTGTGTGTGTGGGGGTAAAGATTAGTGTTGTCCTCGGGACGGAGGAAGAAACTGACCACAAGAGGTTGAAAGGATATACAGAGCAGAGCCCGGCTCGGGACCAGCTTTCCTGACTCCCATTCTCTTACGGCATCTGTAGAAAGGTTAAGAAGAATTACAGGATCACCCTCGTGTTGCAGTTTTCCTTCTGTGCCTATCTCCACCTTCCCATACAAAAACACTCTTGTGGCTGCATTTCTTCCAGGTGAAATTGGGCTGAAATGTACAAGGGACTCCTTGAAGGAGGAAAAAAGTCACAAAAGCATAACATTTAGTTATGAGCACTTTCCCTTTGATTTCATTTTTCTTGCTTTCCCCTTTTCCTCTTATTCCCTGACTATCCCTGGGGTCACAATTTGGTGGCCTGCAAGCCAAATGTGGCCTATGGGCCTATTTTGTCTCAACCAAAGGGAGCTTTAAAGCAGTGGAACTAGGCAGCGGTACTTGCTTACACTTCAGTTTTCAGTGACCCTGAAGGCATGTTCATTTGTGACCCCTGCTAAACAGGGGTCAGTAGAGCCCCTTGAAAATTGCTTGCCTCCATCGCTATTTTGTAAAGTTAAAGAGCTTTCTGATGATACCTAAAGATATTTCCCTGCTTTATACAGCCAAAGGAAGAGAGAAGAGGCTGACTTTTGCAGGGAGACTGCTTCTGTCACTTAGAAATCCAAATCTTAGTTTTAGTGGGGATTTTTTGTTTTTCCTCCTTCTAGAAGTGGCTTCCAGTGGGGCGAGCCTCTAACTACAAGGTATCATATATGTCCTGCTGGAGGCTACTCTGGCCAAGTTGTTGGACCACTGCAGGAGGAGATGGCCTCCCCTTCTCTTGAGACCCTGCCCTGGGAGATGCCACAGCATCAACCTTGCAGACCTGCCCTCAGCCCGATGAGGTGACTCTGCACCCAAGATGGCTCAGCTGCCCACACCGTTGACAGGGCATTTCAGTGTCCATCTCTGTCTGGCTGGAGGCCTCCCTTCCGGATCCTACTTCTGGTTCTTTTCTTCCTAAGTCCAGCCCTCTCTTCGGGCTCTCCCAGGCACTGGTTCCAGCTCTCAGTGCACGTTGTCCTCCAGTGTCACCCTCCTGGGTATAAGCAAACACACCCTCCTGTGCTACCATGCAGACCACCAAGTCCTCTTTCTCCCGAACCCCCTTTGGGTACCTGGCTCCCTCCTTCCTTGACCTCTTGCAGTCTGGGTCCCAGAGCTGGGAAGGACAGAGGCTGCTCATGGTCCATTGATCAGCTCCATTGTGTGAACACAGAGATGGAAGAGGGTGCAGAAATAAATGGTGTGGGCGAGGCCCGTTCTCTCTCAGTCTTTATGCCCACCAGCAACTGGGAAGTGTTTTTCAAGCAAGCAATAAGCGAGTTGAGATGCCTGTCTCCATAAAGGAGCTCTGGGGTTAGCCCCTGGTGGTGGAATTTAGAGGGTGTTGTGTAAGAAGGGAGCAGACACATCAGCATTAGTGCTCATGTACCCTGGCACGTGCAGGGCAGTCAGCTGTCTTCCCCAGGCCCGCTGACTTACACTTCCCTGGCACCTTCCTCTCATGCTAATTAGTAAGCAAATTAATCTCCATATAGGGTCCAAATGGTGTGAGTTTATTTCTATTCCAGAAACAAAAGCTAGGCTTCCGTCCATTCTGTTAATCACATTATATTTCACAGTTGGAGTTTTCAGGCAATTATAATTATCACAACTTTTCTTCTTCCAGAAAGCTTGACGTGTCCCCCAAAGCTGTGTTTGTGTGTGGTGTGCAACTGGGATATAGGTGGTGAGTGTGTACATCGGAGCCGTGGTGGGGAGGAGACAGCAAGGCAGTGTTGGCTCTTGCTGCCAGGGACTAGACGAGACTGAAACCAGATGGAGAAAGGAGCCAGCATCCTAGAGAGCTCTAGATGGGGCATTCAGGTGGTCAGACCTTTCAGGGACTCACAGAAACCACAGCCGGCTGCTCCCAGAAGGGAGACCCATTTTCTAGGCACCTGGCTTTTGAGAGGAGGGGTGAGAAGGAAAGTGGGGAAAAGAGACAAAGGAGGTCAAATAGAAGAGTAAACTGAGCCCTGCAGATTATATGCTACCTCATTTGATCTGAGAAATAGCCCTTTTCTCCTCTATTATATGTCCATTCCACCTATCAAACTCTTTAGGGAGTGGCTTTCATATAATTAATACTAACCATTAAACTACAGCATTGAAGGAGCAATTGCCTAATTCTGAGGAAAATTTAAATTTATTAGCAGCACCCGAGATAAAACGAATACTAAAGAGAAGGAGAGAAAACCCTGCAGAAGATAAATAGAAAGCCAAGTGGGATATTGACTTGATCCTTCTCCAGTGCAGAGTAATTTGGCTTCTAAAGTGAGTTAGATCATAATAAATTAAATTTAGATTTCTGCACATCAGTTAAATAACTCCCAAGACAGAATTGCATTGAGAGGAAGAGGTGATAATACATGGTGGAAATATGAAAATGAAGATCTTATCTAATAATCCATAATTGATGTGCTGTCCCCAGACGAGGGGGTAGGATTTTCCAGCCCTTTCCTTTGTCATGAGCTCAGGTGAGTGAAGGGCTGGCTTGCCCCTTCTTCTTTGAGTTTGTCTTGTGCACTGGGGGAGTCTGTTACCAGCGGTCATTCCTTTCCCAGACCACTCAACCCAGGGAGGACTTAGAGAGTAATGTAAGTGTGATGAGGAATATGTGGTCCTCTTCACCCTTTTCACTGGCCCTGGGAAAAATAAGGTCACTCCCCAGTTTGGGTGGACAATAGAACAGTACAGGGATGAGCAGATCTTTCTATATTCTTATGACTGCCCAGCAGGGGAAAAAGTGGCCCTGTGGATGAGTGAACCATCTGGTGATGTGGAAGAAACACAGGCTCTGAAGGCAAAAATCCTAGGTCAGAGCCTCAGGCGAACTCACTCTCTATGTGGTCTCCAGCAAGCTCTTTGGCTTCCTAGAGCCTCAGTTTTCTTAATTGTGAAATGGGAACAATATCACTGGCATGCCTCCTTCATGAGGATAATACAAATGAAACATCCCAGTGAAGTGCTCTGCAGATATCACATGTTTCCACTTGGCTAGTTTGGTATTGACTTTCAATCGCTCTTAGACTTTTTTTTGTTTATAAAAGTCATTCTTGGTTTGTTTTTTTTATTAAAGTTTATTGGGGTGACAATTGTTAGCATAGTTACATGGACTTAAGGTGTACAGCTCTGTAAGACATCATCTATATATCACCTTGTGTGCTCACCACCCAGAGTCAGTTCTCCTTCCATCACCATGTATTTCATCCCCTTTACCCTCTTCTACCACTCCCTCTCCCCCTTACCCCCTGGTAACCACTGAACTATTGTCTGTGTCTATGAGTTTTGTTTCTTCACTTGTCTTCCTTGTTCTTTTGTTGTTTTCAGTTTTATATACCACATGTCAGTGAAATCATACGGTTCTTGACTTTTTCTATCTGACTTATTTCGCTTAGCATTATAATCTCAAGATCCATCCATGTTGTCGCAAATGGCACGATATCATCTTTTCTTATGGCAGAATAGTATTCACTTGGTCTTTTTCAAAGAACTTTTGTTCTTGGCTAATTTTCTACCCCATGTTTTAACCATTTTATCTATAGTTATGCTTTATTGGTGTCTGTAATTCCTGTATCTGAAGTCCTTGGAGTATCTAAATCTGTTTCCACTAACTCTCCCTTCTAGTGACTTATTTCCTTGTGTGCCTGACAGGTTTTTTTTTTTTTCCATCTTTTGGTGAGCTTTGCAGGAATCCTGAGGGCCTAAGTTAGAGATGCTTTCCTTTAGCTAGGCTTTACATTCACGTCTGCTGGGAGCCCTGGATACAGTTGTTCTGGGACCATTGTGTCCCCTTCTTGGCCTTATTTATGGAAGACTCAGGTTCAGTTTCTCCACCTTTCTCAATGGCCTTTCTCCTCAGGGCAGCCTCATGTATCTTACCATTCAACTATTCCAGCTCTGGTTTCAGCACCCTGTATTTTCCCCTGGCTTCACCCCTCCTCTCACGTTGAAGATTTTCCATCTAGAAAACCCAGACATGCATTCACAAGACACGTTTGTTGTCATTTATGCAGAATCTAGGTGTAGTTTAGCACGAGTTCCCTGGAGTATCTGGTCTGCCCTGGTCTGGTGTTGGAAGCAGAAGCCCCCCCCCCCCCCCC
>NW_017731843.1:407843-429822 GCF_001890085.2 Hipposideros armiger
CTGTGTGAACTTGAGTAAATCATTTCTCTTCCTGTGCCTCAGTTTCCTCATCTGGAAATTGGGAATGCAATTTTCTACTCTGTGTTAGGTTTGTGAGAATTAGAAATAATTTGAGGCACCCCTCACTCACTAGTTCTCTCGGAGGTTCTGACAAGGCGTAAACAGCAGGCAATATTGTAGGCACAGCATTTTCACTTAACAGCTTCCATCTAGGAAACCTGGGTGTCAAGTTATGCTCTATTATAAACAAGGTCTCCCCTCATACTAATGTATGAAAGGGTTTTCAGGGTGTTTGAATTCCTTGATGAACCCCCTCTAACTCCAGTAGGTCCTATTCTCCTTGGCCTTCTAGTATTTGTTTTGTACTCCTCTCTGTCATTTTTTCTGAGTTGTAAGTCTCATCTGATGGTACCAGGGGCTGGAAGACCTGGGAGACACCATAGTTGCCACTAAATATCTGAAAGGTGTGAGAAAGATTAGACTTTTATCAAAAAGCCTCGGTGAGAAAACCAGGCCCAAAAGAGAGAGATAGCCAGGAGAGAGTTCAATATTATAAGGAAAATTCTAGAGGTTGCAGTCCTGGAGTGGGCTACTTGGGACTACTTGGATGGACCCAGGAGCGATGTCTACTGGACAATGGAATGTTATACTGGAATTTCAAACATTGAATGGATGGATGAATTATATTCTGACCTTTCCCATGTGTTAGCCTAGCATGTTCCCACCTTCCTGCAGGAATGTGCCTGCTGAGCACCATCTTTTCTTGCTCTGGCCGTCAGGAAGAAGCCTGCTGCTGGAAGAAAGGACAGTGAGGAGCAGGTGGGATGATGGTGAAAGGGGATACAGACATCCTTTGTGGAAGGACGATCCCTAGACAAAGAAAGACCTTGACTGAGGAAAATGATGGGAAACATGTAGTCTTTGAAGATGGCCCAAGAAAATGGCAGTGAGGCTGTGATAAGGCAGTGTCACCTAATGGTGATAAAGCAGTGTTACCTAATGGTTTGAGAGCATGGAAGCTGGAACCGGGCTACTCTCCCTGGGTTCAAATCCTGGCTCTAGCACATACTACCTCTGTGACATTGGGCAATTTACTCCATCTCTCTCTGTGCCTTGGTTTCTTTAGGTATAAAATGGGAATGGTAATATCGACATTCTATTATTGTGGGGATTAAATGTAAATATTTATGATACATGATAGGTACCCCCCCAACATGGTAGCTGTTTTATTATAGGGTAAGCTTGAGAAGTTTAATTCAGGATCCGCATAGTTCAGAGTAGGATGGGCACCTTATGAAGAGATAGAGATGTCCTTATTTTAAAAGTGAAAAAGAAGATAATTTGGACAATAAGAGAAAACTAGTAGTACCAAGCTGGGGAAATAAGGGATGGAGACAAATACATTGGTGGAAAATAGGAGCAGCTCCAAAGCTGAACAGAAGGGAAGGCTTATACCCATGGTTCCCTGAGCCAAATAGCAGTTTGAAACCAGAGTGAGAGGAAACAAGCCAGGAAAGGGAATTCAAGATTTCTCATGGAAGCATGGTGGAAGGAAAGACATTATTCAGAAACTTAACAGATGTGCTTTTGAGCTTTCCTTCTGGGTGCCAAATTACTGAAGCACTGGTCTTTGCCAGGGGTTTGGCTGACTTAATCAGATATTTCTTATTTAAAAGACATTGTCTTTGTTTTCTGTTTATGGTATAGTACTTATCATTTGCAACACTCTAGATTGAATAAATTCCAGTCAGAAAATCAGGTGGGGGCTTGCTTGGGGGCTGTAGGTGGTGGTGAGGGCCCCCTAGGAGTGGGTACAGTCCTGGGGCTGGGCCCTTGTGGGGGTTCCTGGGTGTGTGTTCTTGTTTCTGAGAGGAGCATCACTTCCTGTACAAGGAAGGTTTGTGAAGGTGAACGTGTGTGTACAGATCTTATCCCGAATGGTCACATGAGCCAGGGAGTGAGGAATCTAACACATGGGTACAATGTACTGCACTCTGGACCCTTGGAGGCAGGACATGGGGACTCGAATTGTAGAGCTAGGAAGCCTACAATTAGTACTGGAAGTACCGGGGAGTCAATGACCTTTCAGAAATCTTGGGAGGCCCATAGCCAGCCTTTTCTGGGGGCAAGCAGGGAAAGAGTGGGTGGCCTTTCCTGTGGGCATGCCCCCCACTCCACTCCTCAAGGGGGTCTTTCTCTGCCTACTCCCCCTCCGCAGAGGCGACACCCCTTGTTTCTGTCCATAAAAAGACAAAGCAGACCGTGGCCTTGAGAAGCTCTGGGGAGGAATCAATCAGTAGTCCCTTTACTTTCTAGTTATCAAGCTCAGGCAAGCCACTGAACCTCTCAGCCAATCCCTCTCTGTACAAATGGGATTATATGCAGATTCTGTGACAGTTGTGCAAGCTGCTTTGTAAAATAGAAATTGCTATTCAAATGGTAGCGCTATCATTTTAAACACATCTTCACCATTATTTAATACATCCAGATTTCATGATAGGAAAGCCAAGCTCCCCATGCAGGGTGTTCCCCCCCCACACCCCAGTGGATCTCAGAGCAGAAAAATGTAGACCAACTCTGTACATGTGATCTTGTGAGAGAGAAGCCCCCTCTAAGGACATCGTAGACTGACTATTCGGATGATTTCTCTCACCGGCCTAGCTGCTGCTCTGGCCTTAGGCTTTTTAGGGGACAGAATCCCACTGAGTTCTCATGGCACCATCTCCAAGGAGGCAGATCCTGTCAAAGATGCTTCATTGCCCTCAGGATGGCAATGGCCAAGCTGAGCCAATCGCCCAGCTGCATGCCCTCTTGGCGGTGGGCCCGGTCTGGTGGGAATAGCGAGTAGGGGATGAGGCCCAGAGGTTGGCCACCTGCCTGTCTCCACGGGTGCCTGACCCTCCACCTGCCTCTCCCGCTGACCCTGGAACCATCCATCTGGGCCCCTGCAGGGCCCCAGTTCAGGCTGCCCTTCCCACCGGGTTAGATTACGAAGGTCACCTCCCCGTTGGCCTCTTTGTGGTAGTTCCCTTCCCTCCACTCTTTCCTATTCATGTAGCCGGAGACGTTTTCCCCCTGACCTGCTTCATACAGACCCAGCTGGGTTCCAGAATTTTCTTTCAGTTATGCTGTCTCTGCAGTCTACACACTGGCCTCCCTGTTTCTGAGCTAGCTGTTCCCTGAACAGATTCTCCTCCTCCGGGCCTTTCTGCCTTGTGTCTGGATTTTTACTACACACGTCTCTCCTCTCCCCACCTCCCCTTAAGCAAAGTAAAATCCCCGCTCATCCTTTAAGCTCTAACCCATTTGACACTTCTTCCAGAAGCCGTTCCCACTTCCATCACGCCTCTGTTAGCGGTGTCTTTCTGCATGTCAGCAACATGGCTCCCCCCGCCCCCCGCCCGGCACTTCCCTCACCCCTTCCCCACCCCGTAGCACAGAACACTGTAGGGGCTCATAGCTTATTTAGAGAATTGCAATGAATTAAATTGGGAATGAGCCAGAAAGTGATGGTTTAGGGCCTCGTGGTCCTTCCCTAGAGAATAGGAGATCAGGGTTGCCCTGAGGTGGGCGATGTTCCAAGCACAGGTGACAGTTGTCAGGCTGTGACATTGCACAGCACAGGTTGGGGTTTCTCACCCCCACCCAAATGCCCCCTGTGTAGCAGCAGTATCACAGGACAGTAACAAAGACAATTATTGGATAAAAATCACTGGTTTCTAAAGCTTCATTTTGTGCTATTAGCAGGAGAAGGCTCTTTCAAAAGGAGATAACAGAGAGAGATCAATTACAAGATAAGATCGAGTAGTACCTGAGGGGAATGTGCACACTGGCGAGGGGCCCCCTTACCTGTCCCCTGTGGGCCGAGCGCCTGCACTGCTGTCTGTGGAACCCCTGCCCCTCCTACCCCCAGGCTTACGTCAGGTTCCGTAAGTATAAAAGGGTATCCTGGGTAGTGATGGGGTGGGCGGCCCCCAGGCATCTTTAGAAACGTGCACTGAGACTAAGGTCAGTAACACCTGAATCAGCATCTCATCCTTGTGACAGTGCCAGCCCCGGAGCCCCATCCCTCACATCCCGGGTCAGAGCCTAGTCAGTAGGTTCTTCCCAGAGACCCAGCCTTGTTTTAGCTTTGATAAACCTGCAAGGTCTGAGCTTGGTTGGATAGAGACTGGCTCTCCCCTGGGGTGACGGTGCCAGCGTCCACCCGGCAGTGGCCATCCAGGGAAGCAAGCATCCAGCTGGTGAGGCCCTAAAGCCCACACCTGCCAGCTGCGTGGGAGGCTTCCCTGGCTGTGGAGCTGGTGTGGGCAGGGTGGACGAGGCAGAGGAGGCAGGCTGGCTTCTGACAGGATGCCTCCCCTCCTTGTGTCAGTCCTCTCACTTCCTCCGCTGTGTGAATGCACTGGAGGCCCTGGGAGAATGAGCTCTGCTTTGAGCTCCCCTCTCCACCTGCATGACCTCTGACAAGCCAGTCACCTTTGTGAAACCTTGATTCTGACTCAGCGCTGAGGGCTTTGGGGAGGATGAAATGAGATCACGAATAAGCCAACCGCCTTATACCTTCTAAAGTGCTGTTGCCACGTGGGGCAAGGGTTAGTTATTACCTGCTCCCTCATTGATGCTTCTTTAAAATAGTCACAAATTCCTAGCCGGAGAAAGAAAGAAACACACAGGATGTCTGTCTGGTAGGTGGTACACCGTTATAGACAGATCACCCACTTCCCATCACTGTCTTCCCAGGGCAGAGGAGGGAATGACAGTTATTGTGTACCTACTATGTGCCAGTTAACTATGCCGGTAGTTTTGGCCACATGTCCTCAAATTACCCTGGAGAGGTGGCCTCTGGGGTCCAGATACTAGAATCCACTTCCTAATTGTAGGGTCTTGAGCAAGTTACTTAGCCTACTGAGGGTGTTTCTTTGTCTACATAATGGGAATGTGAACAATATCCATCTCATACAACTACTATGCGTCCCAGCACAGCACTCGGTGGCCTATAGCACTCAGTAAATGGTAGCTGTCTTTATTGTCATCGTTCTGTTTGTTATTTTTGTTGCTGATGATTTTATTAGCGTCCTACCGCTGGCCCCATCTTTGAGCTGAACCTTGCCAGAACAAGCCTGGTCTCCGCGGTTGGGTACCGATAGATGGACAGAGGGGCTGGCGGAGGACCGGGAGCCGTTCTCACAGACTTCCCGTTTGTGTCACACAGATTTTGGATGCTGACTGGGATGACCTGTGGGACCAGTTTGATGAGCGGCGGTATCTGAATGCCAAAAAGTGGCGTGTGGGCGATGACCCCTATAAGCTGTATGCTTTCAACCAGCGGGAGAGCGAGCGGATCTCCAGCAATCGGGCCATCCCCGACACTCGCCATTTGAGGTACTTCCTCCTCCTCCTCTCTTCCTCTCTGCCCCTCCCTGCAGTCATGACAGATCAGCAGCGGCTTGATTTGTGTAACTCCCAGTGCCACCAGGGCAGGCAAACCATTTGTTGCCAGTTGGATACTAGACGGTTTACGATGTGGTAATTTACGCTGTCTGTGCAGCTCATTGTTGTCAGCTTCCTCAGAGCACCTCATGGAGAGCACGGGAGGCCCCTTTCACTGGCACCTCGCTCCTCTCAGCCATGGTCATCTTAGGCGACACTTGCCAGGAAATCGTGGAGTACTCAAAACCTTACAGCAGGGCCTGTTTTTCCCTGGCAGGTTCCCATGGCCTGGCCTGGCTTTCAAGCTGGGAGGGGGCAGGACGGGCAGACCCCTGGGAAATCAGGATAGTGGTGTCTTCTGTCACTGGGAGAGGTCACATTTTGCCCTATGAGAAGAGAAGCCAGAGGGGCCTCTTCACTTGCCATTGGGTCTGCTGTCTGCTTTGCAGCAGCCCATCACACAGTCTACGTCCTGCCATCCCCGTGGTCAGGCCACACCTTCAGTTGTGCTGCAGAGATCAGGCCTGGTGCAGATATGGAAAACTTTCTTTCCTAGCCAAAAGCGTCTCTGTGAAGGCACTTCACCCCATTACCAATCCTTCCTAGAGTCCTACCAGCCCTTCTCTTCTGGGCAAGGTGTGAGTAAGCAAGTCAGTCTCAACTCCAGCTCCTCCCCTCCTCGCCTCCCTGCCTCCAAGCTGGGAGGCCCAGCTGTGCAAAGGCCCAGGAGGGTGTGTTTCCTGGACTTAGCACCAGCCCACAAGAGCAGACTGGCATGCTTGGGATAGAGGGGCTTGAAGGCAACGTTAAATGGAGAAGCTGTAGGACTGGTATTAGCTTCTTAGATTTCTATATTTGTTTGGGTCTGTAGGCACCAAATTGTGGATGTGGATACTGGGGTTTACAAGCAGGGCGATCAGAATTTTTCTGACTAATGAGGCTGCTAATTCTGGTAGTGCTTAAGTGGACAATATATGAGTCTGGTGGACTCAGTTTCCCCTACTAGGCTGTACGACTTGAAACCTTGACTTATACAGCACGTAACCCATGGAGGGACACAACCAGTCCTTGTCAATCACCATTATCCCAAAAAGGGACTAGAGTCCTAGTTTCCCCACGGGTAAAGCCAGGAGTACAAACTAGATGATATCTGTGACTTTTTCTAACTCTGACAGTCTGTGAACTTAACTCTCCCCTCGAGGTACCCATGAGACTCTTCCTTAGCAGCAGGGCCTGGAAGGCCCCTATAAGCAGCAACCCAGGGGACAGGCTATCCCCAGAACACTCCCTGCTGCTGGCTTGAAAGCTTCTTAAAGTCAGAGTCTTGTATTATTCCTATTAAAATTCCCCCGCACTCATCCTGGCCCTTGGTGTCTGATAGAATTTTATTTAAATATTAGGTTATTTTCTTTCCCTGAGATCACATATAGGAGAACAGGAAAGAGGGAGGAGACAGAATGCTGAGAAGCCCAACTGTGTCTCAGCCTGATAGGGCTTCCCTTGCCCCAGGTCCAGATGCTGAGGCCTTCCTAAGGGACAAAGAGACGCCTCCTGGCCAGGAAAGGAGCTGGTGCACTTGAGTGACAGCTGTCAGAGAGATGCCTCTGAATGCTCCCACCTGCAGTAGGGAGGCTTTGGGAATTCATCAAGCAGGTGGGTGGTACACAGGGACCCCCTAAGCAGGATGAGTTTCTATGTTCACCCTATTCTATGATCTGTGAGACAGAAATGAAAGGCTGACATCTGTGGTGGTTGTGGATGAGGAAGTGCGCCTGTCCCCAACAATCCAGGTTCCCCTGGTCCAGTCCCGGGCTCTGCAACTAACCCT
The DNA here is from genome assembly GCF_001890085.2 of Hipposideros armiger. Lineage (NCBI taxonomy): Eukaryota > Metazoa > Chordata > Mammalia > Chiroptera > Hipposideridae > Hipposideros > Hipposideros armiger. The sequence goes on from NW_017731843.1 coordinate 415,105, forward strand.
GTAGGTTCCTTCTGTTCAGTAAGTGTGATCTGCTGGGATTACGGCAAGAAGAAAAGAGAGGATTTAGACAGCATCCAGACTCCCTTTGGGAAACAAAAAGGAAAAGTGCTTTCAGCCATATATTTGCCTCAGGGCACGAACCTTGCTCTGTGTGAGCTAGGATTGTATTACTCAGAACATTTCAGATTTATGGATCCTAATCAAAAAGAGCAGGACGGGGCGAGGACAGGGGATTGGGAATGAGGGCAAGCACATGGGACCAGGCAGCGATGGCAGGGGTATTGAGCACCTACTGTGTGCGAAGCCCCAGGCTAGCACCATGAGAGGTCTCCAGTGGATCAGCCATCTTCAGGCTGAGTCTGGTGTACATCACTCTTGTGGTGATGAGAGTCCCAGAGACTGCCAGCAAAGCCTGGCGCTCTTCCCACAAATGGGCCCCATTGTGGGGTGACCTTTTGTCTACAGAGTGTCCCACTTCCAGCCCTTGCCTCCCAGGGAATCTGTGTCCATGAGGTTGAAGTCACCAGTTAAGTCCCTTAATCCTTCTGTGATTCCAGCCTTTCTACTGTATCCTGACTTCATCCTGTTGTAATGCGTGGGGCTTGCCTGCCTGTTTGACAGAGCCCTAGGGCCCAATCATGGGCCAGGCCTGCCCCAGCTCCCACCAGCTGTGGCTGCTGGTGACCTACATTCTGTAGACCAGGGATTCTCAATGGAAACTGACATGTTGGGCTGGATAACACTTTGCTGTGGAACTGTCCTGTGCATTATAGGATGTTTCACGGCATCTCTGACCTCTACACACTAGATGCCAATAGCATCCCCAAATTGTGGCAACCAAAAATGTCTCCAGACATTGCCAAATGTCCTCTGGGGACAAAATTGCAATGAGAAGCACTGCTGTAAAGCCAGCCCCACTTGCTATCTGAGTTCTCAAGAATGAAATGTAAACATGCATTATCAGCCCCGCAACAGGACGTGGTCATATCTTCCCTGAAAGGCAGAATCAAGCAGAAGGCAGAACAGCCCAGGGGTTAAGGATGCAGACTCAGATCATCTGATCACCCTGGTTCCAGTCCTGGCTGTGCTGTGGACTGAGCTGAGGGAACTCCCCATTGTCTGGCCTCTCTGGACTGCAGTTTTCTCTTTTGAAACATAGGGATCAAAATAACAGTGATGATACCTACCTAATGCAATTTTTGTAAGAATCAAATAAAATACATGTAAAGCAGTTACCTACTCTGTAGTAAATAGTCAAAACATTTCCGTTGTACAGGGTAATAATATGGTCAGGCTGACACTGCAGGGCCTGGAACGGAAGAGGAGGGAGCTCCTAAGAAATGTGAAGATGCTCAAGGCAAAAGATGCAACCAAACCCCAGGTATCAGGAAGGGCCATTAGGAAGATCCCTTAGTTGTCACAAGTGGAGGTGGGGCAAAGAGGGATAGAGGGCGTTTCAAGGTTAAGTCCAATGTTAGCGAGTTGGGAGTGGTAGAGTTAAACCCGTACATACGGGTGTGGTGTGTAGGCATGAGCATGAACCTCCAACAGCTCTCAGTCGAGGACTCGTAGGAGAACCACTTGGGAGCTTTTTAAAAATGCTGATACCCAGATTCCGACCAGCTGAAGTCTCTCTTCTCTAAGCTCCCCAAGTGATCCTAATGAGCAACGAGGCTTAAGAACCGCTGTTCCAGGTGTTTCTGAAACTTAAATAGGCAAACAAATAAATCATCTGAGGATCTTGTTAACCTCTGATTCAGCAGGTCTGGGGTGGAGCCCGAGGTTCTGCATTTCTAACAAGCTCCCGGGTAATGCCAGTGCCACTGGTTCATGGATCACACTTTGAATAGCAAGGGCTTAGAACAATGGTTCTCAAAGCTGGTTCCACAAACCGGAAGCCCAGCAGCAATGGACATCACTTGGGAACTTGTTAGAAATGCAGATTCTTAAGCTTCACACCAGAGACTGAATCAGAAACATTGGGGGTGTTTCTGTGTCTTGACAAGCACTGTAGGTTATTCTGATGCCCGCTCAAGTTTGAAAACCATAGAGCATCAGCTTGCACTTGCACTTGTTTCTGTGGACCAGATGAAGTCCATGGGTGGGTTGGTGCAGCCAAAAGGGTCAGCTTTTGAGTAGAAAGTCAAGGCCCTGGAATAAGACCATCTACTTGCCTACGTGCTGCAGTGCCCTCCCTCGGTCCAGGTGACAGGACTTCTGTCGCAGGCCCTGTGTAGAGCTTTGGCTTCTCTGGTTCTCCTTGCCCCTCCCTCTTCTAGTTCCTTCAACCACAGAATCTATTGGGTTGTCGGAAAAGTCATGACACATTTTTGCAATGAAAAACATAGAAAAAGTACGTCATGGCTTTTCCGACAACCCAATATATGCTACGATCCTTCTGGCAGTCGACATCACCTTTACCAAGAAGCTCCTACAATGGGGCTACTCCTGGACCTGGTGCCATTGGCCCACACTGGACTCCTGTTACCTTTGTAGGACCCAACCCCATTGATACAGGCTTCCCTCCCATTGGTCCACCTTTGTGTTCCCATCATGCCTTGCAGCTCAGGTTCTACGAGTTATGACAATAATTGCCCTCTAGGTGGAATGATCTTTGGCAGTATCTACTACAGTGTCTAATAGGTAATAGGAATTCAATAAATGTTCTTGAACAAACGAAAGGGAGAGTAAGACTGGAAAGAAATTGACTACTTTCTCCCATCTGCCTTATGTGCAAAGAGGAAAAGAGGAGCTAGAAGAAGTCCCTTCTTGTTACCCTTCCATCCTCAGGGGCTTCAGATGTGGGATCTGGAGAACAGTTAAAGGAAAAAGGCGTTTTCCCATAAGGAGTTCTTATTACTGCAAACAGAACAGTGAAGAAACAGCCTGTGGGAGGGGTCTGAGCTTATTAAATTTGCTTCCAATTTTCTTACCACAGTAATTGGATTCTGATTTATAGAACGCGTTTGGACAGCGCCTGAAACAGAAAACTATTAGCTGAGTATTAGAACAATCACTGCTGAGAGGGCGGGTGCTGGGGTGAATTGCCTAGGAATCCAAAAATACAGCTGGTGGGATGAGGATAGGAAGAAAGAAGGAAAGCTGTGGAAATTTTCACCCACCACGTGGCTGTGCTGATTGAAAAGCCTAGTGCATGGGCAGTGTAGAACCCCCGACAGGCAAGTCCTGGTACGGTATCATGCGACAGAAGCCCCAGAGAGGCCAAGGGCTTAATTTCTCTGTATGGAATAGGACAGAGTTGCCATTTCTCTCTTGGTCCTTTGCCACATGGAGCCCACAGTATTTTGGAGGCAGCTGAGTTTGCCTGGAGCGTGGTGTAACTGAGGAGAGAAGTAGAAGATAAGACTGGGGCAGGCTTCAAACTCCACTTTCCCAGGGTTTATGGAGTCCATGGGGTGAGTGGCGAATGATGCCCACTCCAGGATAGTTTACGAAGTGAGTATCCACAGTTTCCAATAGATCCCCTACTCATTCATCCTTTGGGTTTAACAGCCTTCCCCCACCCAACCCACTCCTTGCATAACGTTTGACATTTTCACAATCTTGAGATTGAAACCTGCTATCACCAGCCTTTAGACACGTCTTTGCTGCAGCTCTGTCTCCTGGTTCTGGATTTAGGCCTGTGAGAGGAGTGGGGGCGAGGCAACCAGCAGTGGCCTTCCGCACATCGCTGCCCCTCTGGTGGCTTTGTTTTCTCATCTGCAGTTGCACTTGAAGCTGTATCATTCTGTAAGTCGCCACCCAATTTTAGATCAATTCATTCTCCTGTGGTTGGTCCTCCCCTCCCAGATATACACATGCATACACTCCGCTCTCCCACCCTGCCTCAGTGTGAACAAAATGATTTTGCTCGTATCAGGGCATCCTAACCCTAAATTTCCCCTGAAGGCCCACACTTCTAACACTGATGAAAGCTTTAATATCCAGGGCACTGCCTAGGTCCTGTGGCGTCACAGGGATGAATAATTCGTGGCTACCTATATCAAGGGGGTAGTGTGCCATATATAACTTTCAATGTAAGGAAGAGACAGCATCTAGCTGGGGTGAGCCTGAGAAGATTTCCCAGGGGACTCCTAATCGCTATAAAGCATTGACTGGCCCAACAAATCCAACAAATGGTCGTCGTTTTCCAGTTGTTCTGCTCCCACTGCTGTCCCCACATCCTGGTGACAACAGCTGGATTTGGCATCATCCAAGCGGCACATAAAACATCTGGGAGTCAAGAAGCCCTTAAATGGGGGTATACTCCTCGAGAAGGGGGAAATATTTTGATAAAGCAAATGTGTATTTTCACAGTTCCTAGCAATACTTATGGGGTTGCTTTGATTGCGGGGGAGCTGGTGGCAAGAAGGACTGCGCCCTTGAGCAGTGGGCTGTGTGGAGTTAGAGCAGGGAAGCCCCATTAGGTCACCAGCTGGGTTTGATTGTTCCCCTCAGCACATTCTCCCGGCCTGTGTCCAGTGCCGTGCTAAATGTTTCAGGCAGTGGGATGCCCATCACTTGCCTAGAGGGAAAATGCCATCCTTCGATACATCTCACCAGGAAGACATTTTTCCTTTGCTCCTTTTCATCCTGGGAAATGAAGGGACAGTGGCCCAGTCTCGGCTCGCGTTTCTCCCTCCTTGTATTTACTCAGTTGGAATGGCTGCGAAAGATCATCATCATTTCTCTCCTTGTACTCGTCACTTAGCTGTAATAGGATAAAACACTTTATGGCCAAAATGGGTAAGCATAAAAAATGTTCATATTCCCTCAGAGTTCAGGCTATTCCACCAGCTCAGCACAGAGTTGGTGATTGCACACCAAGGTGGCGGGGAGGGACGGGAGGACCCATCACAGACACTTAGCTTCTGCAAACAAGGTCCCCATCTGCCACATCCTGGTCCCTCCTGTGTACCTTTTTTTCCAAAAAGGAGTTTGCGAGCCTGTTGGCCGTGGCTCTGAGTGCACTGCACTCCAGAGCATCTCAGACTTTCAAGGAGCTTTGGAAGGGAGCAGCAGGAGGACTTTCTGAACATCCTGGAAGTGACTCTGCAGGAGAACTGTGTCTGCTGCCGTGGGCAGCTGTTTTGCGTGTCACCTATGGAGCCTCGGAATAGGTCCTCACCATGTGGAGTGGAAGAAAGACCACAGAGGCTGAGACAGCAGGTGCCTCTGGGCCGGGACTCCTTCCACTCCCAGTCCCCCCGGGCCTTGCACACTGCCCCTCCCACCACTGGCTGCTCTGTAAGTTTCAGGCACATCTCCCATAGAGGCAGCTCCTGAGTCTTTGAAAGGGGACCAGTTAAGAAAACCTGCTGATGAGAAGTCATCTGGACAAACTGCCTTAGCTAATGCTTTTCATACCTTGCTTCCTAGTTAATTCTCACCAACTCTGACATTGCATTGTGCACCTCATTCATTCATTCATTCATTCATTCATTCATTTTCACTATTCATGTGTTCATTTAACTACTCATCACATTTTCCAAGCACTAACCACATGCCAAGCTCTATGCTAGGAATTGGTCCCCACCCCCCAGGAGCTCGTGGTCCAGTGGGAGAAATGCAAATGGGACTGATGCCTGATGCTCGAATGTGGATGGCCCTGAGGCCATGTCCTTGATTCTGGGGCCTCCTGCCCTTGATTTCCAAGTACCCGTCTCCTGTCCTGTCCTTGGTTTGAGTGTAGCTATTTCTGCCTTGGCCATGGAGCAAACCACACAAGTTAGGAGCTTTCCTGTCAAGACAAAACAGCATCAGGCTGGCCTATGGAGAAGGAATTTGCATGCGGATGGGAGGCAGAGGCTTTTTGAAGGAGATGTCATCTGGGTGGGAACTGGGAGAGGCAGGTAGGATTTTAGCCAGTGGTAGGCACTCCCAGTTGAGGGAGCAGCATACCAAAGACGAGGAGGGAGAAAGCCACAGTGTTTTGTAGGATTCAACCCAGTTTCCTTGGAGTGTGGGATGATGGAGGGGAGGGGTAAAGGGAAGAGAATTCTGGAAGAGAAACTTGGAGTCATGTTGTGGCAAAGTCTTGAATTCAGGATAAGGAGCTTAGAGTCAATACAGTAAGCACTGTAATGCTTTCGTTTTCTCACTGCCATTGCCTCATGATCACGGCAAACCCGGGGGATGCCCTAAGCAACACAGCCCTGGTCAGCACCATGTTCTGGGAGCCCCTGCCAGGCTTGGAAGGGGACCAAAGTAGGACTGAGCAGAACTGTGCCAAGCTGCAGTGATGCCAACCCCCTCCCCAAAAGAAGGGTGAGCAACAGTACAAAAGCAGCTTAGCCTGAGCTGGGTGCCAGTCCACGTGGGTACAGCATGATGTGGGATCTTGGCTTCAAGGCACTAGCATCCTTGGGGTAGGGGTATTGGGTCTTACACTGGGGAGTTCGGAGGTGAAGTGGGAGGGATGGGAAGCAAGAACTGGTCCTGAGGGAAAATGAGCTGGTGGGGACCTAGAAAACAAGTCTGTCCTTCACCCCAAACTAAGTTCTGGTTTTTAGGATGGAGTACTAGTATTGGCTGTGGAGATGTGGGCAGACGAATGAGACTAGCAGATTAACCACATGCCTAGGAAAGGAGATCCAGGATCAGAGAGGTTAAGGGACTTGTCCAAGGTCACACAGTTAGTCAATGCTTGGTAGAAACTCAAAGTCAAGTTTTCAGGTTCTAGGTCTACATATGTTTTGTATTCTGTCACAAACATAAAGCCCTTATTATATCCAAGTTCAGTGTGTGTGTGTGTGTGTGTGTGTGTGTGTGTGTGTGTGTGTGTGTGTTTGAGTTGTGCTTGTGGAGCAAGGAGAAGAGATTATGCATGAGGATTCTGGATTTCCCAGCTAATGTAGTTTGATATTTATTTCATCCTTGCCTGGAGGCATGGAAATAACATATATTAATTAGCTAATGGAGTCAATTGTTTCTTCTGGTGTTCTGTCACCAAGGCCAAATTCTAATGGGCAAGTAACCCACGGAGAATCTGTGTGCCTTTGAAAAGTACTAAATAAGTCCTAGTTTGGGGGGCAGACTTCCTTACCTCCTCCCTGGATGTGCTTCCTTTATTACACGCCTGAGGAAGGAGGCAATAGAAAGATGTGGAAAGAGATAGAGAAGTGCATTCAGCACCCAGGATGGGAAACTGATTTGGAATTAAATAATTCCTATGAAGAATTCATCCTGAAAGTTAGTGAGTATAAGGCTATTAGGGATATATCAGTAAATAAGCATTCCACCTGCTTGTTCTCCTAGAGCTTAGATTCCCCAAGACAGCAAATCCCCCAGCCTGGTGACTGCCTTAGAGTTCTCCACAGGCCACCAGCACTTTCTCACCTGTGGGTCACTCCCCAAGGGAAGAATGTTCCCTTAAGCTAGGCTTGAAAATAAGTCTTGGCCCATGCACTCAGGGCCAGTAACACCAAAGACAACATGCTATCCTTTCTGTCTTCTCTAAATTATCTTCTTTTTTAAAAAAAAAAATTGTTTGGGAGGGTGTGCACCTTTAAGAAGGCAGAAGGCTGAGGAGGAAACCCTAGATTTGCACTCTATCATGGGGTGTTCTCTTTAGTGCTATGGGGAACCCCAGGATGGCTGGAGTTCTCAGAGGAGGAGAAGGCATTGTTGAGTTTGGCTGTGGCCCTCGCCTATTTCATGGGCTATATTAAATCCTTTCAGTTCCGTGGCTTTTGAAAGATCGCTGTAAGTCTAAAATAGGCCCCAAGATCAGAATCTCTCTTTGTCTCTTCTTAAGTAACCTTTGTATCAGAGTATCACATACATACAGAAAAGTTCACACTTCATACATGTGCAAGTTGAAGAGGTTTTCAAAGAGAACACAACGGTGCTCCTGCACCAAGCACCTCGATCACAGACAAGAAAACTCTCAGTGTGTGACAAGCCACCCCCGCCCCTACTCCCCACTGTGATTAACACGGTGCAGACTTCAGACGCCATAGACCAGAATTGCTTGTTGTTGAACTTCGTATAACTGGAATTACATGGTATGTACTCTTGTGTGTCTGGCTTCCCTCAAATGTGAAATCCAGTCACATTTTACAAGACACAGTATCTTCATTCTTGTTGCTGTGTAGTATTCCTTTGGATCAATATATATATATATATATATATATATATATATATATATATATATATATATATATAATTTCCTGTATCTATTCCACTATTCACGCTTCTTTGGGGTTTTTCCAGAGTGAGGCTCTGATGAATAGAGCTCCTGTGATCAACCTCCTACTTGTCTTTTGGTGAACACTCATATGTGTGTCTATAGCGTGTATCCCTCAAAGCTTTTGTAGATCCTGTCAAACACCTAAGAAAGTGGTTTGACCGGTCGGTTCCACCCACTGGTGGAGGGGGGGGGGGTTCCAGCTGCCCCACATCTTCGTTAGCCGTTAGTTGCTATTATCTGTCTTCTTCATGTTAGCCTTTTTAGAGGCTGAGTGGTGGCATCTTATTGTGGTTTCAATTCGCCTTTCCCTTCTGATCAGTCAAGTGGCGCATCTTTTCATAGGTTTATTGGCCACTTGAATACCCAATCAAGTGTTTTGCCCCTTCTCTGTTCATCTGCCTATGCCCTTTGCCTGAGAGCCAAGCAGAAAACCTGGCTCTTAGTCTGCCCTCAATTACCTGCTTTTCTTCTGATTATTTTTGGTGTTTTGTCCCGCATCTCGGCAGCGTGAGAAAAGCGGGGAAACGTAAGACCTGCATCTTATCTAGGATATTGCCTGACCCTTCAGCAATCCGGTGTCCATTTTCCTACCTGTAAGAAGAGAGCAGTAGCTCAGAGATGGTCACGAAGGTCACTTTCAGCTCTGGCTGCTGGTTGATAATACTTCAGCCAGTCAGGACGTGCAGAAACTGACTTAGGAACTGAATCGGATTGGAGGCTATTTCCAGAAGCATGACTCCTCCAGCTCTTGGCAGGTCCCCTCCCCCACAGCCCTGGATTAATCTTTCCCCTCACATGCTTCCTTTCCCAACAGGACGGGAGGACCTGCAGGACCATTAGAGCTGTCCTTTTTCATTGCTGCCTTGTCCACTTCTTTATGCCTTCCCCCACCCCCTTGTGCCTTCCACTCGATGGAGGTCACCAGACCCCCTCCCAGCTTAAGACACCAATGTAAGCTGGTGTGACACAGCCTTTGCGCTTATCTGAAGGCCCCAGGATCTATTAAACACAAAACAGCCAAGCTGTTTGCTCCTGGAGGTGGCACATCACGTGGGTGGCAGCTTGACTGCAAACTGATGACCTGCCCACGTGTTTCAGCCTAGAATAAGGAGTTGGACTACATGGACGTTTTCACTTTAAAACCCAGAACACTGACATGTTCAGTTACCATTTTCCCCCGGTGCTTTAAAGAACATTTGTGTGATGTGCTACGTGAGCCCCCAATGCCAGAAAGAAACAGGGCTGGCAGTTTTGGCTTGGGGAATTCTAAGGCAGCTCAGGGTACATGGGGCAATCCCTGAGTCAAAGGCTGAACCTTGCAGGAAGTCCTCAATAAGAATAATCACACCTTATGTTGATATGAGACTTTACAAAGCGCTCTCACATCTCTTTTCACGTGATATTCTCAGTAGCCTTTGGGTTGAGGAGTCATTGCTGTTTCACAGGGGAGGAAGCTGAGGACCCAGGCAAGGTAACTGGTTAATAGGAGACCTAGTCCTTTGCAATTTGAAATAAGGCATCTCTGCCAGTCACTAGCTGGTTCTTGGGTACGTTACTCAAACTCCCTGAGCCTCAGTTTCCTCATCTGTTAAATGGAAATAATAATGCCACTCAGGGTTGCTGTGAGGGTGAGCAAACCCGCAGTCCACGTCAAATGCTGAGCACAGTCCATAATCCCTAGTGAGTGCTTGGTGACTGTGTTAGCTGTGATGATAAGTAGTCAAATTGGTATTAGAATTAGGGTCAGCATTAGCACACAGGCCCTGCGATCTTTTTACTGCTGCGCAGCTGTGGGTAAAAGCAGGTCTGAGAGGCAGGGCAGAGAGGGTGATAGCTCCGAAGGAAGAAGGGGTGATGTGAATAAGTTTGGAGAGGTCCTGGTTTAGCACCCTGTCCTCCACCTCTGAGTTGAGGTGCTCTCCAACAACGAGGTGGGGTAGGGTTAGAGGGGGCACAGACGGAGCTTCCAGCCTTGGCCTTGGCTCCCAGCACTGAATGTCAAACTTACTTTAAAAACTGAAAAGCAAAGGCCGGCCGAGTGGCGCGTTGGTTAAGAGCTGGCTTGGGACGCCAGAGGGCCCCAGTTCGGATCCCACATATGAGGGCCAGTGACACTGCCCTCTACAGCTAAGATGCTGAACAACAGCTCAACCTGGAGCTGGGCTGCTATGAGTCGCTGGCGATGGCTGCAGCCCCTGCTGCAGTGAGTTGCCATGGGCTACCGTGTGTAGCCTGCAGCCAGCATCCAGCGTGAGCGGCCATCCAAAAAGCCGGCAACTGATCTGCTTCGCCCAGGAAGAGCGCAGTGATGGTGCCAACTTGGGCCAGTGAAGTGACGTGCTCCACAACTAGACTGAAGAACAAAAGGACAGCAACTTGTCTGTTCTCCTTCCCCCAATTCCCCAGCGTTGTTCCCATCCCCCAACCCCCCAATACTAAAAAAACAAACAAACAAACAAAAAACTGAAAAGCAAAATAAGCAGGGAGGCAATTGCGATGCCAGGTCTGGTGAAATTCGTACTTTTAAGATACTGAGGATAGAAGCCAAGGCCAGTAGAGAGAAGGATTTAAGGGCCGGGGGCCAGGAAGCACAAAATGTGTTTGACAAGAGATGAAAAGAGCAGAGAGGAGATGACAGCTGTGGGTGGGAGAAGCTGTGGAAAGGAGGCTGGCTGCAGTGACAAGACAGTGGGATGGAGTGATGCAGTCAGCAGGGCCCAAGGGCGGCTGGAAAACTAACTGAGGAATGTGTGATGAGACAGAGGAGAGGCTCTGCCGCGGGACCCATGGATTCATGCCTCCAGCCCAGGTTCCAGCTGGGCTAACGAGAGGCAAGCTCGGCACGTGTGCCTCGTGGTTACCCTTGATGTCCCTGGTACAACAAGAGGAAGCCTTTTTACTTGATTGAAGCTTATCGTATCCCAACAGCTTTCACCTTCTGCCCTCACCTGACCTTCACAATGGCCCTGAAGCTGGCCAGAGCAGGCAGCAGTATATCGCCCTCCTGCTTCCCAGCTCCTCCCTGTCTCCTTCTTGATTCTTCATACAGACACATCGTTTATTCCTTACCCAAGCCTCGCTGAACCTGCCTAGCCCACCTCTCAAGGCGACAGGCACACACTTCGCTCTCCCCTGCCTTACCTCAGGGCAGGCCCTGCTGTTCACCCTGTGACCCAAGCCCAAGTCTTGGGAGTCCTACTCGCCTCTCGCCCTGATTTTGTTGTGTCTGCCTCCTAGATATCTCTTGGTCCTTGACCTTGCCGCCATGCTCAGCTGCTGTCGCCTCTTGCCTGGGTAACTGCAGCAGCCTCCTGCCACCGTCCTACGTGGTTTTCGCCCCGCACCAATTCATTCTCCACGCCGCCACCACAGACACATTGTTCTTCATCTAAAACCCTTCAATGACTTCAGCTCACCCCTCCGCTAAAGCAGCTGCCTGACTGTGCCCTCTTCACCTTGGCTGCTCTCTCTGCCAGGACACTCTTTCATCTGTCAGGAATCCGCTTGGTGGCGTGTAGGTGGGGTTTGGGGTGTGGGGGTCCTCTCCCCAGGAAGACGTTTTGCCTGCTCAGGCTAAATTTGGTAACTGCTCCTTAGTCCCTCTCAGCAGCACCTGTTACCCCAAGTTGCAGGCATCAGTTTGATTTCAGTCTCCTCTCCGAGACCTTGAGCGACTTGGGGCAGGGATTCTGACTTCTCTGTCTCCCTCTAGAACCTTGCACGGTGCCTGGCACTCAGACTTTTCACCACCATCAGCTGAGTGAACATGGGCTCAAAGAGTACCTCCCTGCACTTATTCTCAAGCTGTCTTCTGAAAACATCAGGGCTTGGGCGTGCAGGCATGGGAATGAATCCTCAGAGCAGAGGGAGAAAATCAAATCACGGGAAATTTAAAACTGCCTTCACTCAACAAAGAATTCTCTGTGTTAGCACATAAATTCAGGACCTTAATCAGCCAACATTTATTGATCAAACTATTCCCCTGACATGTGGTAGGCGCCTTATATATGTTCTCTCTGTTAAGCCCCACAACAACTTTGCTGTGATCCTGGCTTTAAAGATGAGGAAATTGACTCCAGTAGGTTGAGTAACTGCCCAGGGAAGCAGAAAGAAGTAGAAAAGTGGCCCCTGCCCACAGAGAAGATGGCATAGCTATGCAGAAAGGGCCGTAACCCATGAGAAGTGTGATGGTGGAAGCCGACTTGGGCCAAACATAGCACAACAGTACAGCCTAGAATGGAAGATGGTTGGACGGGAGGTGTGTGGAGCTTATGGATCAGGGCAGTACCGAGGGAGGTGAGTGGACTGGATTTGCAGGGCCAGGAGGCTCAGGTGAGGGAGCTGTGGGGTAGGGCTGGCAGATTAACATGATGCTGGAGGCCGTGGGATGTGGTCAAGGTTTAGCTTCAGGTAACTACTGATGTTAGAGTTATGTTAGGGAGGTGGAGCAGTATGTTAGGAAGATTAATGTGGAAAGAGGGGAGGAGTGAGACGAAGGCAAGAACAGCCAGGGGGCTCCTGCAGTCTGGCAGGCCATGGAAGTGAAAATAGAAAGGAGGCATGGAAGCTGAATTTGGTGCAGGACCGACTCAGTGATGGATTGACTGACTAGGAGGGAGCAGGATGGTGTGAGAAGCCTTTGCTCTTTACCTCCCTAGCTCAGACCTTCCAGAGAGGCACACCGTCATGAGTGCCCTGGAGAAGACGGGACACGGGACACTTGGTCCTCAACCAGACCATTCCTGAGCTCGGTGTGCTGGAGTCTGGCAGCATCCTTGACCTTACTAGGCTGCAAGCCTTATCTCAGCTGCATCAATTTGAGGAACTTTCCTCCCATTCAGTAGAAGGAGGGAATGATTCTTCTCTAATCCATTAGCTGGAAGGTCTGAAAAAAAATCAGGAAATAGCTCAGGGAATATCAAGGGGAGACATCATTTTTTAGCAGGTGAGGGATAGGAAAGCCCAGATTTCTGATTTTCCATCTTTCCTGAACCTTCCAGCATGCAGCCTTCAAGACCAAAAAGAGAGAGAAAGGCCCATATGAAGAAAAAGGTTAGCGAGCCAGTGAGTCAGATGCCCATCAAAGGGCATTCTAGTGGAGTGTGTGAGAGCACAGAGTTGGGAGCCAGACCGTATTATGGTTTTACATCGAGGCTCTGCTGCTCACTGACTGGGACCTCACCATCTTCCCAGCGAGAGGAGGGATCGTGGCACCTACCTCAGAGAATTACTGTGCAGATTTATTAAAGCTCTTGAAGAATATCTGAGACAGAATGAGGGCTCAATAAATGGTATCTATTACTACTACTACTACTGTGGAACGTGATTCAAGTGGCGCTAAAATAAGACTGGAAGGAGCCCTAGTCCCAGATACTGAGGAATCTTTTTCAGGAAACATTGCAGGAAGAAATCTTGGCCCACCTCCTCACTTGGGTCCCAGCTAGACCCTGCATTTGCCTTTTGAGAACCCTCTCCCCTGCACATGTGCGCACACACATGCACACACCTGACATCTGGGTGGTGCCTGGTACCAACCACCTAAACAGGTCCTGGCGGTGTCCCCAGAGAAGCCTTTTTGCAGCCTCCCAAGAGCAGCTGATCTTCCTGGTGCCTCACCAAACGTCAGTGTCCCACTCACTTTGAAGCAGTTGGTCAATGTAAAAGACCAAAATGAGTTGTCTGGGAGAGCAAAAGGGCCCTGGTGCAGAGTGGAGCAATGGTCATTTCTAGAGGTCCCAATGTAGCCAGAAGAATCTGCCTTCTCCAGGTCAGCAGAGAGCCCAGATTGTATGTGATAGCACGGGCAGCAGAAGCTCCTGAGGAGATCCAGAGCCAGACATTGGAAAAACCATACCGACTTGTTAGCATCAGTAGCACCAAGAACAGAGTTGGGGCTGCTGGTTCCAGCGCAAAGAGTGGAGACAGCCTGTCTTTTGCATTCAGCACCCATGCTGTCTGCGGCTAGTGGTCAGACAGACGTGGGCTCATCACAGTTTAGTGGAACAGACCCTTGAACTGTACTTTCAGATGCCAGTTGGTAAATTAGTGCTGACCTGATCCAGGGAGTTGGGGGAGATTTTCTGAAAGCTGAGTTTTACAATGTAAAGGACTTGTAGTTGTTCTGTGATTACAGTCTTTTCTAGTGTTTAAACACCCTTTTTTTTAATGAAATTCTGATGATGTTAGATGATGGGACTTTTATAATACATTCTTTCCTGCAAAATAGAATGTTGCAAGCAATGGTCTCCGTAATTTTTAAATTTTTATTTTACTTATACAAAAGAACCCAACATCTAGAAACCATTGTCTGACACTAATGTTGAAATTTTAAATTGGATTATATATAAGCTACGGTTCAGTAAATGACCCAAGGCAACAATGTTCAATAAAAATGGATGTGAGCCTCATATGTAATTTCAAATGTTTTAGTAGTCACATTTTTAAAAGTAAAAGAAATAAGTGAAATTAATTTTAATAATATATTTAACTCAATATACTCAAATATTATCATGTTGACATAAGCAATG
>NW_017731843.1:432862-434106 GCF_001890085.2 Hipposideros armiger
TGTGGCTGTCGGCAGGATTCAGTTCATCACAGGCTATTGACCAGAGGCCACACTCAGATTCTTGCCCTGTGGGTCTCCCCAACATGGCAGCTTGCTTCACAAAAGTATGCAAGCCAAAAAGACGGAAGTCAAAGTGTTTTGTAACCTAATCACAAAAGTGATATCCCATCATTTTAGCTGTGAAGCAAGTCACCAGGTTCAGCTCCCACTCAAGGGGAGGAGATTATACAAGGAGGCGGGGCTTGGGGGCCATCCGCTGCCCACCATAGTCCCCAGCTGAATTCCTAAGCAGTTCACTTCCCTGCCCTGACCCACTTATCCTGGAATTTAATCACATATTCAGCAATTTCAAACTGGCAGTCTCATGGAATAGCAGATCTCACTATTTTTTTAGGTGTCTTTTATGAGATGCAGGATTTCTGTAATACCAAATGAGGGTGGCTATTGAGGCAAGAAATAGGAGCTGTATCTGTTTATGTGGATGAACAAATTAATCTGCATGTGAAATCCTAGGGAAATTGACATGAAATAAAAATTTCATGCCTTACAGTGTATCATTGTTGCCCATGCAGTGAGATCAAAAGGAATTTCTGATTTTACAGTTGTCATACGTTTTAGACTGCTTGTGTTTTTTTCTCCTAAAGAGTTGAGTTTGAACCTAGAGGCTAGTCACAGATGTGGCATTTTAGAATTTCCAGTCATCTTCCTTTTCCTCATAGCTAAGAGCGGGCTTCCTTACATAGAACTGGGCTGGCAATGCCTCAGGTGTTCTCAGCTCTAAATGACTCTAAAAGCTGGCAGCAAGTCACTGTCTGTCCTCAGGGATTTGACATTCTGAAAAGGCCACTGGGCCATGAGCTTTACCCCCTCATCCTTTCTTACTCACGCATACTAGCTTTGGGGTAGGTGTTGGTAGCAGGGGACATGAGGGGAGGAGATGGTGGTCTCCAGGAGGCCTCTTCAGACCTAGAGCAATGACACAGGGAGACAGGAAGAAGCAAGGGAGGGAAGGAGAGTGTACCCCACCTCTCTGCATCTGGGAATCCAAAGATTGTCACTCCCTTGGGGACAGTGTTCTCCCGGGAAAGTAGTCCCACCCCCACTTTATGTCTATGTGTTTTCCTTGGCCTTTGTGGACATAGAGTTCAGGAAATAGAATATAGAAGATAACCCATTTGTTTTCTCTGCCTGGATCTGACCTCTGTAGTGTGTGCTAGAACTGCAGGAATTGGGGAGGGGCGGGG
>NW_017731843.1:436548-491819 GCF_001890085.2 Hipposideros armiger
CAGGAGGCTGGAGGGGGCTGAGGCCAGGAGCACAGGCACCTAGCCTCCAACTGATGCCTGTCATGTCACCAAGTTCTGCTCAGTTTAGGAGGTGGGACTAAGTCATCTCCAAGGCCCCTTCCTTTTCTGAACTATGTTTGTGGTTCTAATCCAGAAGCACTGAATGTTGCATGGATGCTCATTCAGCCACTGCATATTTGGGATAATAGTTCTAGCTACCATTTACTCAGCATCGACGAAACACCAGGTGTTTGGCCTGAAGTATCTGTGGTCTTCACCAGCCGGGAAGGGAGGTAGGTCTGCATTTTCCAGGTGACAACACTGAGGCTCAGAGAAAGTAAATGATGAGCCCAAAGGCACATGACCAGTTTTCAGCAGATCCAGGATTCAAATGGATGTCACAGCCCAGGTTCCTTTCTCTGACATCGATGCCACGTTCTTTGATCTCTCCTCTTCCTCTAGCCTCCCAGCGCCCCTCACCTGCTATTGCACTCAGGTCTGTGTCCAAAGATAGGCAAGTCCAAGGCTTTGCCTCACTGGGGGCCTGGTCAAGGCATTTTCCTTCCCTTTTTATAATGGTTATCTAATGTGCAACAAATCGTGCCCAAAACTTAGTGGCTTAAAATAATAGAAATCATTGATCATCTTCACAGTCTTTGTGGGTCAGGAATCTGGAGCACCTTAACTGAGTCGTTTCGGCTTAGAGCTATTGGAGCTGCTGTCATCTGAGGGCTTGACTGGAGCTGGCGGACTCAGGGCGGCTCATTCATAGGGTGCTGGCTGTGGGCAGGAGACCTCACTTCCTCTGCACGTGGGCATCTCTCCACAGGGCTGCTTGAGTGTCCTCACAACATGGCAGCTGGCTTTCCTCCAGGTGGCCCAGGCAGAGCCTGCAGTGCTTTTATGACTTAGCCTCGGAAGTCACACAGTGTCACTTCCATCATATTCTATTGGTCGTATAAGCCAGCCCTGATTCAGTGAGGGACAGAGCTACACAGGCATGAGGACCAGGAAGTAAGAATCAATGGGAGGCATCTGGGGGCTGGCTACCACATCTCTTAAAACCACAAAAGGCTAAGTCATCAGCTGACCTGGGAATGCATTTCCTGACTTTTTCCCTTTCTGTATGAATGGGCATGGGGTATACTTAACTCCCATACTAGAGATGTGGAGATGGACAAGGCTTCTTCACTAGAGGAACTCCTAGTCAAGATGGGGAGAGAGTCCCATCTTGAGAAGTGCTAGATAGAAGATATGTACAAAATTATGGGAGCACTAAGGACAGGTCACTACCTATCTGGGAGAGTATGAAACACCTTCACAGTACAAGGGACATTTGCTCTGGATCTTGAAGGATGAGTAGGAGCTCATCAGGTGAAGAAAGGAGGAAGGACATTGCTCCATGAAGAAGTAATACTGTGAGCAGTGGCAGCAAGCTACGGCAACATATTAAACAGCAATTGTGAAAGGTCTTGAAGGCTGTGATAGGGACTTAGTACATCAGGAGCCACTGGACGGCTTTGAGCCAGAGCAAGGCCTAGGCAGAGCTGTGTGGTGAACAGGAGGACATAACTGGCAGGAGCAGAGGCTGGAGGCAGGAAGATTGGTCAGGAGGCTGCCGCAGGAATCCCCAAAAGGAGTAAATTCTCTCTGAGCCAGGGAATGAGAGAGGAGGGTGGATTCAGGGCATTTTTATTAGGAGGTGGAGCTGACAGGATGTGGTGAGAAGTTGTCTATATGGGGGCAGCACAGGAAAGCCTGAAAATCATGACTTAACCTTTTCCACTATCTTTTCCCTTGGGACCTTCCTTTTCTAATTCTTGGCTCCTTGTGGGCGACCCAAGCCCAGCCTGTGCTCAGGTCCTGAGCAGAACAGCCTAGCTTTCTCGAAATCAGTTCTCTTACTCAGTGTTTTGCTTTCATAGGAAAAAGTGTTCAGAATTATCAGTGAGGCCAAAGGGATGTCTAGTCACCTGGCCTAGGATTGAGATTCTGAAGTGTTTTATGCCATAGACTTCTTTGAGAATCTTGTAAAAAGTAAGAATGATCTTCCCAGGGGGGGAGGAAAATGCACATTTGCATACACGGCTTTGCAAACAATTTCAGAGGGCTCACAGTCCCCTTGAAGTCCATCCGTGGGTCTGTGGACCCCACATTAGAAGCCCCAGTCCTAAGGAAAAATTGGAAAATGAAAAGAGGAAATGCTTGACTCACCAAAGGTCTGTTATTTACTTCCTCGTTTAATACTCCTGCCCGTAATTGGACAGCCCCCGAAAGAGCATGAAGCGGGAGGAAGCATTTACTCAGGGACAGCCCCTGGTGGCACCAGCCTCCCTTGGTGGGTTTATTTTCATTATTATAGTAATTTTCAGGCTGCGGGCTACAATTTTCACTTGCAATAAGGTATTAAATTGAAATTACCCCAGATGTAATTGTCATACGAAATGATCCTAGGCACATGACAATGAATGCTGTTTCAAGATGGGCCTTTATTGTTTATGACGAGATTTGGGGTTCTGCTCCTTTAAACATGCCAGGTTTCAGTGTCGAGGCAGGAGGTCAGGGTTCAGCGTGGTGTGGTGGGCTGGAGCTGCTGGCCCAGAGCATGGTGCGACCTCCAGTGGCTGGAATGGGCACAGACTGGGGAGCAGAGCCCAAGACTTGGGGGCAGGTTTGTGGAGCTCCTAGGAACCACTGCGCTCTAACAGGGGCATACAAGAAATTCCACTTTTATGTTTTGTATCTCAACTTACTTTGGCTCCAAGCCCACGTTCCCCTGAGGTGGTGGAAAGTTCGGCTTCAGTCATTCTTGGAGTTTCCCAGCCCCTCTTAGGGCCAGCTGAGGTCCTGGGGTCTTGCCCAATACTGTACACCTAGGGCAGCCCCACTGGACACTAGGCATCTGTCCTTGTTGGTAATCACTGCAATGCCCTTGGTTCCAGACCCTCAGACCTGCTTTGCCCCCAAAGGTCTTACTTGTCTCCTGTCTTTCCCTCCCCAGATGCACCCTGCTGATGTATTGCAGGGACCTACCTCCCACCAGCATCATCATTACCTTCCACAACGAGGCCCGCTCCACCCTGCTCAGGACCATCCGCAGGTAAGACAGCCTTCCTGGCTGGTCAGCCCTCCATGGCCGGAACTTAGTGAGGGCATTGTCTGCTTGCTGGGCGACTGGCCTTGTGATAAGAATATCAGGGTTTCTAACGACCTACAAGGCACCATGGGACACACTCCACATGCATCCACTCCGTCGATCCTCACACTCCTGTGAGGGTGGCTATTCTCCCATTTTATGGGGGGAAAGACAGAGGCCTGAGGTGTTGGGTAACTTACAGAAGGTCACTGAGAGTCATAGAGGACCTGGTCCCAGAGTCTTTGCCCTTGACCACTGTGTAGATTGCCTCCAGAACATGAGTTCTAATTTCACAGTTGACAAGGGAACTAATGTCCTGAGAGGCTGAGCACATACCCCTCCCCCAGCATCAGACTGGGATTAGAACTTGGGTCTGCCAAGTGCTGCCTGTCCAAGCACCTGCCTCTCCACAGTCTCCCACATCTACCAGGGACCATGGTGCAAATCAGAGCAGCCTGACGCTAATGGCTACCATCTGCTTTCTCGGCCACCACTGTGTTCCCACTCGGGCCTCTCCATCATCCTCAGCTCCTTGTCTAGGCCATGCCCTTACTCTAATGGGCACATCCTTGCTTGGATGGCCTGTGGCCTTCATGGATTCTTTTTTGTTTTTTTTAAAAGATTTTTATTGGGGAATTGGGGGAAGGGAACAGCGTTGGAGAATCAGGGAAGGGGAACAGACGGGTAGACAAATTGCTGTTTTATTCTTCAGTCTAATTGTGGAGGACGTCACTTCACTGGCCCATGTTGGTATTGAAGGCTGTGATAGGGAGTTTGGACTTAGTACATCAGGAGCCACTGGACAGCTTTGAGCCAGAGCAAGGCCTGGGCAGAGCTATGTGGTGGACAGGAGGACATGTGCTCTTCTTGGGTGAGGCAATCGGTTGCTCACGGCGGCTCACGGTAGCTCTCGCCCACTGCCGGCCACTCACACTGGCTGCCAGCCACTCACGTAGCTCACGGCAGCCCACTGCAGCCCTGCTGCAGCCTACGCCATCGCCAGCGGCTCACAGCAGCCCAGCTCCAGGTCGAGCTGTTGTTCATCATCTTAGCAATAGAGGGCGCAGCGTCACTGGCCCTCAGTGTGGGATCCGAACCGTGGTCCTGCTACCCAGAGCTGGTGCTCCCAAGTGAGCTCTTAACCAGCTGAGCCACTCACCCAGCCTGCCTTCATGGATTTTTGATGTAGAAAAATCCCAGCAACAGCCCCCAGCAGAACTCCCCTTAAAACATAGACGACCCCAGAGACTTGGCCGGGAATCCTTGCCCTGGTTGTTTGGGCTCCCCTTCTGTATGCCACACCCCTTCCTCTCCTCTGGAGCCCCTCCCACAGGCCCCCTTTTCCCCAAAACCATCTGGCCCACCCTTCTTCACTAAGGTCTCTAGCTGCATTGTCATCTTAGGTGGTGGTAACAGCAGCCACTGGTCACTAAGTCCCCTCATGTGCCGACACCTCAGCCCGTGCTCTCATAGGGGGACTTGGAGGTGGGAAGCCAGGGTTATGCCCATTTTACAGCTGAGGGAGTTGAGACTTGGGGATACTAAATCAAGGCACACTGTCTCTCAGCTACCACTTTCTAGCCTTGTGACATTGGGCAGGTCACTAACTATATCTGTACAGACGGTGATATTAGATGTTTCAAGTTCTATCACATTTCCCACAATAAACTTTCTTTTTGGGAATGTCTCAGACATTACCCGGGACATTTGGGGGGATAATATAATATAATATAATATAATATATATGTAATGTAATATAAAATAAAATATAAAATAAACAATATGGAGTCCCCAGGCCCCCCAGACTTCCCTAACACTCTATTTATGTTCTTAGGGGCACTTCAGCTGCTGCCCTCGGACACATTCCTTCCAGCTAGGTCTAAGCCATATTTCTCCTTTTCTTCCAGCTGCCTCTCAAACTCTTTATAATAGTTATAATGATACTTAATAATAATAATGACATAATATTATGCTCCACTGTAAGTCTACAGAGCATGTCACTTCAGTTGGGGCCCCATCTACGACCTGTGAAGTTGGGGTACACATGGCGAATGGGAGGCCCAGAGCTCCGGGCTAGGAAGCACAGGAGCGGGGATTCAGTTTTGTGACTTCCTAGGTGGGAGCGGGGGCAGCTAGGGGGGCTGTCCCCAGTGCCTCTGTCCACCAGTCTGATGGAGGGCTGCCCCCAAGGCCTGGTGCACTCTGGGAGGTGATGGGGGCCCACCAACACCATACTTTGCAGACGGCACCCATGAAGTGCCAGACTATACACCAACCTCTGCTGGGAGCTTTGCTGAGAGAGCCTGTGGACCAGTTTCCTGCCTCTTAGGAACTTCCAACGTAAGCCAGGCCCCCCACTCAGACCCAAGTGTGGTGCAGGAAACCAGTACCGTGGGGGCCACGTGTGAACAGATGGATGTTTACACCATCAGCAGGCTGGGTGAAGCGAGTTTTAGGAGTGGGGGCAAGGGAGGGTACTTCCAGAAACTTCCATGGCCAGGTGTCATTTGCCTTGGGATGCTGTACCGTCTTCCATTCCATACCCTGTCACACAAATAAGTCACTAGCCATGGAGAGGGGACTGAGTGAGGAGCACTTCCTGTCTCACTTTGCCTTTGATGAAAGGGCCTTCTCTCAGGTATCTTTCCTCTAATGTTCTAGAATTCTGATGGCCTTGCTGCCAGGCTCTCAAAAGGGAAACGTACTTGAGGAACTGAAGGGAACGGTTTCTCTTCTCTTCTCCCTCCGACCCAGCACTCGGCCAGGCCTTCACCTCCCTGTCCATGCCTGCCCAAGCCTTCTGGCCCCCGGACCCTGGAGTTAGCTGGGGGATGCGGGCTGGAAAGGTGCACATGGGGTCTCTTAGAGCCCCGCAGAGACGTGATGGGGGTAGGGAGAGAGAATCACAACCTAGATGAATTAGGGGACTTTTCTCACTAAAGGAGAGAAAAAAACAAGCCCCAAAGAATGGTTTATTTTTGGTGTTGCAGGGGTCCCCCTGTGTATATGTGAGACCCAGGGCTGTCCCCTTTCCCTTGGGGCATCCTTTGGCTCTACACCTCCCACAAGGGCTCTAGAGCCTGCACAACTGGTCCTTTATGTCCTGAGCCTGAGTCTCCTTACTGTTGCATTTTTGTCAAGTCCTAGACTTAGAGGAGCAGTTCCTCAGGTTAAGGTGGTTAATAATTGGACTCTGGGGCCAGATTTGACTGCTCTGCCCTTACTGCCTGTGTGACCCTGGGCAAGCTTCTGTACCTCTCTTCCTCGGTTTCCATTTCTGCGAAACAAGGACTAATGGTCATAACTACTTCACATGATTGTGGAGAAGAGTGAATGAGTTCAGATAGGTAAACGCCTTAAAACAGTGCCTAGCACCAAGTAAGCCTGTCCAGGTGACAACAGGTGTTATGATGCACCTCCAGCCAGGTAGGCAGCAGTGTTCTAATGCAGTCTTAAACTTGAGCAGGCATCAGAATCCCCTGTAGGGCTTGTTAAAACACAGCTTCTTGGGCCCCATCCCCAGATACTCGAACTCAGTAAGTCTGGAGTGGGGCCCCAAAATGTGCGTTCCTAGCAAGTACCCTGGTGACGTTGATACTACTGGCTCCAGGATCACACTTTGAGAACCAATGTCATTATTACCAATACCCAGATTCTGAGAGCAGCTGCTCTGTGCCAGGCCCGATGCTAAGAGCCTCTCGTGCAGCTGAGGAAGTTGTGAAGCTGAAGGCTCAGTACTTCCTGAAGCTCTCCAGCTGGTAAATGGAGGATGAGCAGATACAGAGCCTCAAACCCAGTCAGTCTGGCTCCAAGAACGAGTCAGCTCCTCAACCAAACCTGGGTCTTCATTCAGCTGGTACTTATGGAGTGTTTGACAAACTCTGCCTGCATATAGCACCGTGGAGTTCACAAAGCAATTTCAGATACATTTTCTCATTTCACACGCACAAAAGCTTGTGAAGTAGGTCAAGTATTAATATCGCCTGCCTTTACAAGGAAAATGTAATTACAGATGGAAAAGAAGGCGGCCTGGCGTCTTGTTCAGGATTGCACAGCTAGTAGGTGGTGGAGGCCCCCTGACCACCCACGTTGCCCACACTGCCATGGCCGCCACCTCCTGGGGTGCTCCATGTGGGCCCCACGATTAGGGCAGCAGGCAGAAAGCAGAAGGTGTAGACACTGCCTGCACTGTCATCCTCTGGCAGAGAGGTGAGCTGAGTATAGGAGGCTCAGTTCTAGAATAATTGCCAGGCAGAGTGTGACCTGGATATGCCAGTGAAGTGAGCACTTGCTCCCATGCTGAGACTGTGGAAGGAAAGGGCATGGAACAGCCGTGAGGGGTGGTGTGGGGAGTGAACCCAGGAAAAAGCATATGCTAAGCTGGGCCCTGGGCAAAAGGAAGGTTGACTTTGCAGGGGAGGGGCTGGTGAGGTGTCCTGGCGGAAATAGTAGTGAGATCAAAGGAGGGAGACCTGAGGAACCAAGGTCTGGGTGATGGGAATGGTGATGGAGTGTGCGCAAGGGAGGGCCCTGGGAGACAGACCTCCTAGGCTGGTCTTGACCTTTCTCCTTCTCTGACCATCTCAGGAGCCCAGAGCACCTGCCCAGCTCAGGCCCTTGCAGCCCAGAGCCACTTTTAAGGAGCCCCGCCATCACTCCAATTGCTCTGATTAGAGGAGCAAAACAAGCCAGGTGTTACCAGGAAATGGTCTAATTAGCACTTACTGCTGACGATTTCTTTCTTCTTTTTTTTTTTCTTGTTTAAACCCTGGACATTTTTTATTCGCTAATCATCTCTCAGTTCAAGCGCAGAACCACACGCGATTTACCTTTTGATGTTTCGCAGAAGAGAACTCTTGAATTTCAAAAAGCCGGCAGGGATTTGGGGGAATCGCTTGCAGAAGCTGCAGCCGTAATCAAACCTCGTTAGAGGGTATTCTTCAAACAGGTTTTCCCCTCTCTGTCTGCCTCCCTCTCCCCCTCCCTCTCTGATTGGAGGACTGGTTGTTGGGCTTGTGTGTGTTTTCTATGGGAAGATCATGGTGAGGGTTTCCTCCCACCACCTCCTACCCCTCCTAGTCCCTACATCCCAACAACAGGCTTAGGGTTTGTTGTTGGAGCTCCTCTCTCCACCTTACACCCGTTGCCATGGTGAGAATTTAGGCTTCATAAATAAAGGTAGCTCCAGGCAAGGTTCTGCTCCTAGAGAGTCTCTGCAACCTGCTTAGAAAGGTGTTTCATGAGAAGCAGCTCAGGATGGTCCTCCTGGGAGGAGGGACGCACACGACATTGCCATCAGCGACATCTGCACCCCCTCCTCCATACATGTGGGGCTCTGGGCGTCCCAGGGTGAGTGGTGCAGCCCAGGAATGATTCTGAGGAACCACACAGTTTGGGGGTGTTCAGGAGAAATGTGATCCAGCCCTCTCAGTCAGGCCTGACATCCAGCGTGAACTCCAAAACCCAGCCTTGCCCTGGGGGTACAGATCCACAGCACAGGAGGGTAAATGAAGTCAATTCAGAAATCTTGAATGATGCACAAAATAGTAATAATTGCTTCCACGCTCCATCATTTAGTGCCAGACAACCTGCTAAATGCTTTAGATATATTTTCCCCTTTAATTCTCCCAACAGCCCTGTGAAGTAGGTACTGCTGTTATTATCCCCATGCACAGAGCAGTAAAGTAACTTGCCCAAGATTACACAGCTTGTAGTAAGAAGCTGCTAGACCACCAGCTCCTGGAAGGCAGAGTTCACGTTTCCTTTGGTCCTCATCATATACCCAGGGCCAAGCACATAGTAGGTGTGCACTAAATATCCCTAGAGGGGATGGTTATGGGCCAGGGTGCTGTGCTGGACTCTGGCAATACAGAGTAACTTGACAAGGATATGACCTGCGCCTGGGGATGTGATCATCTAGAGCAGTGGTTCTCAACCTGTGGGTCGTGACCCCTTTGGGGGTCAAATCACTCTTTCACAGGGGTCGCCTAAGACCATCGGAAAACAAAAAGATATTTACATTACGATTCATAACAGTAGCAAAATTACAGTTATAGAGTAGCAACGAAAATCATTTTATGGTTGGGGGTCACCACAACATGAGGAACTGTATTAAGGGGTCGTGGCATTAGGAAAGTTGAGAACGGCTGCTCTAGAGGGACCAGCAAAACCAGCCCTCCGAGTCAGGCAGCAGTGAAAGCCGCAGGAAGCTTCAGATACAAACTGCTTAGGGATCCCAGAGGAGGAAGCAATTAATTCTCACTAAGTGGGTTAGAAAGCTGTTAAAGAGGAAGTGACATTTGAACTGGTCCTTGTGGCAGAGGACGGGCATTTTAAGCCGTGGCAGCAGTAGGGGAATAGGCTCTCGGTTGTGAATGAACATGATGTCTCCAGATAACGGCCCTGGGCATGAGGAGGCTGGAAACGGGGGCTGGCTCCATGCTGTGAAAAGCCTTGAAGAGCATGCTGAGGATTTGGGGTGTGAATGCCACTGAGGGGGTTTTCGCCAAATGATTTATCTGCATTGGTGAGGAGAGTCACACAATCAGACCAGATCTTCAGAAAGCCCACTCTGGAGGCCACAGGAGCTCAGCCTGGGCAGGTTGAGGCTACTGTAATCAACCAAACAAAAGAGGTTGGAGCAGGTCTAAGAGGTGAAAGCAATTTGAGTGACATTTTCGAGTTGAACCACCCAGTCTTGGTCACTGACTTGGTGTGGGGTTTCAGGGCAAGGGAGGGCCATTGAGGGTGACTCTTGTATTTCTGCCTGGGTGCCAGATGGGTGGTGGTGGCATTCACTAAGAGAAGGCAGAGTTCTATCGCAGTGGCTCACAAGTGAGCAGCAAGATTTGACAAGCCCTTTGGCTGCTCGGAGTTTTCATTCCTCAGATGCGATGGTGTCTATTTAAAACTCGATTTAATAAATATATTTGCCCCTAGAAGTCATAATGATCTTTCCTCTTTCCACCTCACAGCGTATTGAATCGCACCCCTATGAACCTGATCCAGGAAATCATATTAGTGGATGACTTCAGCAATGACCGTAAGTAATACCGCTCCCTTGCTCTGTAGACATAAATGTCTGTTCCATCTCCTGGGTAACAGGCAGAGGCAAGCCCACGGTTCTCTGGGGATGGAGGAAGGCCATTCATAGGAATGGAGACTTTGAGTGTCCATGTGGGGCTAAGAAAAGAGATAAACCTTATCTTTATAAAATAATGTCTGGGGCTAGATTCTTGACTGGGTTGGTGTGTGTATGTGTGTGTGTGTGCGCGTGCATGGGTGTGCACATGCGTGGTGTCACTGCCCCTGGACATGGGAAGGGAACTGAACCTTCAAAGTATTGACCCTGGGACCTAGAACCCAGAAGCAATTACATCACTAGATATTCTTGGCTGGGATGCTGTGATAATCAGCTGACCTAGGCTGAAGCTAACACACCCTCTCCCTTTCATTCCCATGGGAGAAGTAGGTGGACTCTTTCCTTGGGATCCCTGGTGGGACATCTCATCACCTGCCCATGACACAATGAGCAGCTGCCTTCCAACCCTGCAACCCACTGGTCTTCATCCTCGCAAAGAACCTGGGTCCCACCCACATTCACACTCCAAATTCACTTTCCCCAAGAAAAGCATGCAGGCGTTTTCAGACATCTGTGTGTTCGGTTTGGCAGGTACAATAATTGTAAAAGCATTGTTAGACTTCAAGTATTAATAGTGCCGACACCTCTTCTGAGAGCCATCATGCCAGCAACCAGGGTGCAGTTCCAGGTAGTCAGCCACACCCAGACAGAAGTGCTTCTTCCCGGTGCTGAACCAGGGGAAGCAGCAAGGGCCACCGGGGACAGCTCCAGGTCCCAGGAGAGCGGAGTCTGTCCCCACCAGTGCTGATGCAAGGGGAGCCACTACCACGTTGGGATCTGCTATAGGAAGCCTGGAAATCCACACCCATGACACAGCCTCAGAGCCTTGGAAGTAATGCCTGAGTGGGTTGTGTCCCAGGTCCAGGGTAATAAGATTGGACTCTGAGTACTGAACTCAGTGATCTGATCTCTCTTCCCTAGCGTGGAAAGGGCTGGAGGTGGGAGGCATTCGTCTTGCTGGGAGGTGGCTGGCACTGAGACTGAAGAAGGGAATGCTGCCAGATTTATTTAGAAGCAGAGCAGCCTGCTGGTTAGAGCAGAGACTCGAGCCAGACTGCTTGGCTTCAAATCCTAGATCTGTCACTTACTCTTACTAGTTAAGTGCCTTGGGCAAATCATTAACCTTGATGTGCTTCGGTTTCCTTGACTATAAAATGGAGATAATAATAATAATAGGTTTGGTTTATATAAGGATTTAACTATGCTAATACATTCAAAATGCTTAGAACAGCACTTGGCCCAGAGAAAGCCTCTGTGAGTCTTTGCTATCACCCCGTAGAGTCCAGAACCAAGCAAAGAGGCTAAGGTTGGTAAACCGATGAAACATAAGCAAAATGGCGGGGTCATGATATGAAGTTCAGGGCCAAGGGAGGGTGAGCCAAAGAAGAGCTGCGGCAGCAGGCAAGCTAGAGGCGACCCTGGGTGAATGTCCAAGACGGGGTCCCATGTGCATCCTGGAACATTTCCCTGCGTGGTGGAGAGCTGGACTAGCTCTGTGTGATGGAAGACACGCTGGATGGAACTCTTAACAAATAGAGTCTCCTGTATTAACAGTCTCTGGTCTGAAAGGAAACTCCAAAATTCATCTCGCCCATTCTCTGGCCTCCCAGCAGTTTTTACCAGACCCCACTAAAATGGATAAGATGTTTATCTCATGCTTTGAATGATGTGTAGAAAAGGAGAGATGTCCCTAGGTGACAATGCCAAGAATTTCCATCTGGAAGTGTTTTCTAGCAAGTACCACTGTGTGACAGACCTGCTCCACAGAGGCCCCCTTGAGCCATTTTGTACGGATGGGGCCATGTTGTATCCTGACAGCCATGGTCAGTCTGTCCCTTCCAAAGGTCACAAGCATCCTGGAGTCAGGACAGGGCCCTGCAGTCAGGGTGGACAGCAGGCAGGGCTGCCTTACCTTCTCTTCAGGTTCACCTCCATCTCCAGGTGCTCACTTCACATAACCTTTTCTCTTTGCAGCTGATGACTGCAAAGAGCTCATCAAGTTGCCCAAGGTGAAATGCTTACGCAATAACCAGCGGCAAGGTAGGCCTGTGCAGCTGGGCGGGACCTGAGGGTGTGAGAGGGGATTGGTGTTGTGTGTGTGCATGTTGGGGGTGTGTAGGGAACGCTGTGTGACTCCTCCATGGGCTTGCTGGAGGATGGAGTGACAGGGGCACCCACTTGGCTGTGTGTCCCCACTGCAGGTCTGGTCCGGTCCCGAATCCGGGGTGCTGATGTTGCCCAGGGCACCACTCTGACTTTCCTCGACAGCCACTGTGAGGTGAACAGGGACTGGCTGCAGCCCCTGCTGCACAGGGTCAAGGAGGTGAGTGAGGCTGACCGAGGAACAGAGGGGTTCCATGCTGCCCCCCTCTCCAGGCTCTGTCCAGCTCAGTGCTTCACAGAGGCCCCCAAATCCTCTGGGAGGTGGATGGGACAGATTGGTGTTCCTGTCTTATAGATGGGGAAACTGAGGCAGAGCAGCCTTCCCAGGGACACACAGCAGGCAGTTATGGTGCAAGGCCCAGGGCTTGTTCTTTGTATCACACTGTCACCCACAGCAGGCCTGCACGGAGGGCTGCCAGCAGCTGATACATGTCACACACAGCTTCCTGGGCAAAACTGTCCAAAACTATTTCTCCCAGACAATAGAAGGTTCCAGAAAGGGAGCCCTGATGTGTGCCTTTTGTGAAAAGAGGGCAGCAGAATTAACCAGGCCTTATTGCCCAATTTGTGGGTCTTAACCTCCAACCACATGTCACCCTCACCCAATGGTCAAGGCAGGTAGGCTAGATGCTGAGACCCGAATTCCTTGTCTCTGCCCTTAAATTGCTTTAGAATTCTGTATGCTTCCTCTCTCCATGACTCAGTTATTCCTCTTAAAAGTGAAAAAAAATTTTTTTAAAGTTTTCCCATCATTATTTTTACAATATATTCTCAAAAACCCATCCACCCCTCCCCCGCCACCCTGATCTACAGAAAAGACCGCATGTTGTAGGTCCCAGTGCCAGTGATTGGCATTTGCGCTGTTCGTTTTCTCCCTGAGTTCTTGACTCCTACAGCTGTTCCGTGGAGTATGAGGCTGGGTGTTTTCCACAGGCCCGTTTCACAGGGGGAACTCTCTCACCTGGGATGGTGTTCTCTAGCTGGTCCCACCAACACCAGAGCCCTCACTGTTGCCTCAGCGAGCATCTTCCTTGGGCTGTGGGTATTTCCTTCCCACTCTTCATGGTAGCCGCCAACTCCTGCTTGAGACATGATGACGTTGATAGGATGAAAGAAATGGGATGTGTAAACTGCCCAGAGGGCTAGGAAATGCTTACTGACTTTGTTCATTCCCATGAGAGAACCCCATGGGTTTACAGAGTGCTCATATGTGGGCCTAGATGTTAGAACCCACCTCCTGGCTGCTTTCCCTGAGGTTGGGAGGGCTCGTACACCGAGTGCTGTTTAGAAAAATCCCCTGTCCCCTCTTTTTTTACCTAATCCAGGCAAAGAGGTCTGGATTGAGAAATAGTAGGTTATGAACAGACCATGAACTTGGGATTTTACCTGGCCCTTGAGGCCCTTCCAAATCCTCCCTCCCTCTGGGCTCAGTCCGCAGCCACAGCGTGCCACCCCCCCAGTCTCAGGCTCTGGCAAAACGGCTGCTCCTTCTCCCTGAACGTGCCCCACAGTCCCACTGCGCTATCGCTGACCAAGCCCTTCCTTCCCTGGCTGCCCTTTCGCTTCTCTGCAAACCCCCCTGCTCTTCAGGGCCTTGCCAACATCTCCCCTCCTCCAGGAAGCCTTCCCTGATTGCCTGGCCAGCTGGGATCATGCCAGCTGGGATCACTCTTGGCAAGAATTGCCCACTTGGCCCTGCAGTTTCCTTTTCTGGGTTTAGTTCTCTGTCTCCTCTAACAGACTACAGCCCAATGGGAGTACCAGTCTCCTTCCTTGTGGTCATCCTGCCTGTTGTAGAGAAGGTGCTCAGTGTTCCGAAATGATAATAAGAAACCAGATGCAATGGGGAGGTGATAAGGTTGCAGTTGGAAGAAAGCCAAATCACTTCCTGCCCCTAAGTTAACAGACATTTATTGAGCATCTATTTTTGGTAACGCTGCACGTAGGAGCGATCCCATCTTGAGCACACACCCTGTGTTAGTTCATCACCCTGGAAGCTCTCAGAACCCTGTGTTTAGGGTTATGGAGGTGTGCTGCAGAGGTGACTTATTATGTAGGCACAGTAGATTAAACATTGGCCACTGGTGACTGAACACTATCTCCAGTGTCTCTCCTCTCCCTGGAGTGGGGTGAGGGGAGCTTGTAGGGGGAGGTGAGGGAAGCAGGGGTTGGGAGGTGAAAGTTCCAGCCCTCTAATCACATGTTTGGTTCCTCTGACAACCAGCCCCCATCCTCCAAGAGTCCCTCATTAGCATAAACTCAGGTAAGTGAAAGGGACTTATGAATAACCAAAAAATGCTCCTCTGACCCCATTCACTCAGGAAGTTACAAGAGTTTTTAGTAGTTCTGTTCCATGAACCGGGAACAAAGGTTAAATATATATTTCTGATTATATCGCAGCATCACAGCATATACCACGTTTTGTTTACCCATCTGCTGATGGGCATTTGGGTCGTTTCCACGTTTTTGCTATCGTGAATAGTGTTACTATGAACATTCGTGTAGAAGTTGTTTGAGTGCCTGCTTCTGCTTCCAATTCTTTGGGGTATATCCCAAGGGATGGAATTGCTGGGTCCTGAGCTAATTCAGTGTTTGACCTCCAGGAACCTCCAGGCTGATGTGTCTCTGCAGGATGTGTGCGGAGGGCTTTGCTTTCCTCAGACAGCCTTAATGAACCTGCCAGGCCCTTTCCATTTCCCGGGGCTCTGAGTCCATCTCAGAAGCCCCTCTGAAAAATGTTCTTGTTCCTGCATCAGTGGCTAGCCTTCCCTGCAAGTCGGGGAAAGCCTTCATGTCTTCCTCCTGCCTGTGAGCACTGCCTGACCCGCACGCAGCCCAGGGCTCCTTCTCTGGGAGTCATTCATTCCTGAGATTGAGCTCAGCCTCCTAGGTCAAGCTCCCGGTCCCCACCGCTGTCTGACCTAAGGCTTTCTGAGCAGAGGGCTGGTCAGACAGAGTTCCACTCTGCCCCTACAGAGGTTGTCACCAGACCCTGACTCTTGATGACGGAACGGTTTCACTGAGACATCCCTTTCAGGATAAGGAGTGTGAGCGAGTGTCCACCTGTGTTTCCAAGTGTCTTTGTATGTGTCTCGTCTCAGAGTAAATCATGATTTGATCTTCTGAGGGGAAGTGGAAATTTTAAGCTGTAATTGGGGCTTGGGATTTTCAAAAATAGAAAGCGATAAGAAAGAGACTGGGCTTGAGCTGTCAGAAGCTGTCCCCGCCTGATAGTTTCCACGTGGAAAATCTCAGTTTCCCTTCTTTCCCCTTCAATTACCTGATACTTGAAACAAGCACCATGTTGGGTTTTGTGGGGGTTTTTTTTAAACATAGGCTTCTTTTTTCCCCCTCATCTACATAATTCCTTTACTAGGAAAAAAGATTTTAAGAAATTTCAATCTCTGTAACATTTGGTAGATTGATATAAATAATGGCTTACATATGCTTCAAAGGCCTTTCATATGCGTTCCTCTCCTGTTCCTTCCAGGAGCCCTGTTAGGAAGGCAGAATAGTTTTGCAAATACTAATTGTCCCCACTTCATAGATGAAGAAACAGACTTCCTCAGCATGTGCTGATTTGCCTAAGGTCACACTTATTCCACATGGCAGAACTGGCACAGGAACAGGTGTCCTATTACAGCATCACTTCCTTGAAGACCCCCTCCTGCCCCCACCCCTCCCTCCAGGCCAACTTAGAGGCCCCATCCTAAAACTCTCCTCATCTGTCTACCACCTTCCCTAGACTGTAAGGTCTTACTCATATTTGTAGCTGCCACAATTCCTAAACCACAGCAGGTGCTCAGTAATGCCAGTTGACAAAATGAATGAATGCTAGGCTCTAGGAGTTTTTGATTGTCCATTCACAATGTGGTTTTAAGTATATGAACGGGTGGAGAAATGAGAGGTATGGCTGTAGGGGTAATTGATGGGCACTGGCTCTCAGTGGGGTTGGGGGGCGTGGCTTGGTCTGGGATTTGTGTGGGGGAGGGGAGAAGAGGAAATCTGTCAGGGATTCCATCAGCTGCCTGCCTGACCTATCTGTGAACCTAGCCTTAAAGGTACAGCCTCTTGGGGCATGTAGGTAGGGACCTGTGCCAGGTCTGACTGTCTTTATGAGAGTCCCTCCATCCCTGAGCCTACAGGAGGAGAGGCCATCTTGCTGAGCTGTGATTGATCCGCCTGCTTTGTTGCCAGCCATTGACACGGCATCCTCAGGGGGAATTAATAGATGGCCTCTTTTAGCCAACACCGATTGAACACCTGCTGCCCACTAGGCTCTGGGCTGGGGCTGAGGGATAACAGTGCAGCAGATACTGACCCCCACTCCCAGAGTCACTCAGAGAGATTGTGTTCTAGCTTTGATTGGCCGTTTATAAAGTCTCCTGCAGCCCCTTCTCAAGATTATGGCTCCACACAGCACTTAGCCCTAAACATCTCTCACTGCCTATCTGGTCTCCGTGACTCCAAGGAGATGCTGTCACTGAATTGTGACAAAAATAACAGAAGGACAGGAACCCTCAGAACTTATAGGGAGAGTGTACCACAGCCTGTCACGAAGGCAGAGAGCCCATCAGTGGCTTCTGGGGGAAATCTATGCATGAGGTAAGCAACCAGCATTTTACTTTTCGTTTTGGTTTCCAAATATTGGAAAAAGATTTTTAAAAAACAGGATTGAACTTTGGGGGCCCCCAAGACCACCCTTAGGTTCAGTAATTCACTAGAAGCACTCGAAACTTAAAGCTGTTACACTCCTGGTTACCGTTTATTATAGTGAAAGTATATGGATTAAAATCAGCAATAGTAAAAGGTACATGGGGACAGCGCCAGGCACAAGCTTCCAGCTGTCCTCTCCCAGTGGTCTTATATGGACAACAGTTACTTCTTCTAGCAAAGATGTGTGGCAACATGCATAGAGTATTGCAAAACAGAGAAGCACATCCGAGCCTTGGTGTCCAGGGTTTTTATTGGGGGTCGGTCACATAGACATGGCTGGTCATCCCCATGATGTCCATACCCCTCCAGAGATCAAGAGTTATTGAGTTGGTACCACGCAGCCAAGGTCCTTACCCTAAATTACATTGTTAGCATAGACTATCTGGTGTAGCCCAAGGCTCCCAGGTAAATGGAGACATTCTTATAGGCAGGACATTCTAAAGGTTTAGATCTTACCTCAAAGGAGCTGGGCAAGGGCAAAACATACCTTTACTGAACAAGGGTCTATAGAGGACTTAGTGAAGCTGCAGACGCCCAAATACTCAGCAGGCAAAGGCAATATGAGGGCTTTATCAGACCCACAGCAGAAGGTCGGTCTCTGAACTTCTGAGCACATTTCAGAATTCAAGTCACAAGAATGTCTTTGAGCACGTGTCTGTGTGTAGATACCAGTGTGGGCGGCTGTGTGTGTGTGTATGTAGCGTGTATGCACATACAGATGTATGATGACAGTGGCCCAATAGGAGCCTCAGAGAACTGTGGCAGCTGGGCAGATGCTGTTTTGACCATGAAGGAAGCATCTGTGCACATCCCAGAGGTGGAAGCAATGCATTGAAAATGAGCATTTCTTTTCACATGGGCCATCTGGCTTTAGAGGCACCTTGTCACTGTCAGGATGAGTCACACATGGAGGCTGAGGGCCAAATTAAATCCGCGAACGTAAAAGCAGGCACTCACTGAATCTGAGCTTGAAATAAGAAGACAGCCTTATTTAGGGGAGATATTGAACCAGGAAATTAAATGTCTGCAAGGAGAAACAGGTTCCCGCCTGTGCCAGCCAGGGGTGGTGGGTGCAAAGGATTGGAGAAGTGGTCTCACCTGGCTCTTTCTGGATTCCATTTAGCTATCAACTCTTCATGGCCACCGTTCACACTGCCCACAAGGGCCAGTTTCCCCGCCTGCACAGCAGGTACCGGGGTGTTCACTTAGAATTAGAGAACATTTAAAAAATATATACAATGCCTTGGCGGCTCCCAGGAACTAGTAAGTTTGTCTTGCAGATTTTGAAAATGTCCCTGGATTGCTTTGATGCCTGTGGACAGCGTGGCCTGGGGGAAGTAGCAAGCAGTGAGGCTGCAAAGCTAAGCACAGGCCTGGTTTTTGATGGTCTCGGATGCCAGGCTAAGGAGTTTGAACCTCATCTTCCAGGCAATTCAAGTCTTTAGCTGTTGAGCTGCAGACTGAGATTTGCACATTGGAAAGACAACCTTGTCAGCCACCTGTAGAATGAAAGGGACAGGGTGACTCGGGGGCGGGAAGGGCTAGAAGTCCGTTGCAGTAACTCCAGGTGTGAGCGGATAAAGGAGAGGCAGCATTCATTCACAAGAGCAGTTTTAGAGCTGACATCAGCAGGATTGATCGGGTTGATGGGCAGTGATAACGCGTCTTACAGTGCTGGGGAGGCAGGGGGATATGCAACCGTTCTATTAACAGAAAGACGGATCCAAAGGGAGGGAGCATGTTTGGGGAAATGGTGATGAAGCCACCACTGAGAGGCTGTGTGAAACCCACATGGAGGCGGCCACTGGCATACTGGATCCGAGTCTGGAAGCGAGAAGGGAAGTCAGGGCTGGAGGGTCAGATTTGTGACAGCTGAAGTTAGGAATCTCTGGACATGTTATTCATCCATTTGCCTATAAACATAGGCATAGAATGAAAGAACTCAGAGGTTTCAAGAGCTTCCCACTGTGAGTATGTGGCTTTGCAGGCTTGAGGTCACCTTTCCCAATAACTGTGTCCCCTGCCTCCTGAGAGCCCCTGATGGTGAAGCACTTCTGAAGCCCGCTCCTTCCTGACGTCCCCTTTCACAGTGTACAGCGCTCTCCAGGGAGCCTCACCATGTCTCCACGATGCTTAGATGGCCACTGTGGCTGGGACGGCGCCTGGGAGTCAGGGACAGGCTCTCAGCATTTTAGGCATTGGAACTAGAGAAGTCACAGTGTCCAATGCCCTGTATTACAGATGAGAAAATTGAGACACAGGGAGGAGAATGCCTGGTCAAGACCCCAAAACCAGTCTCTGGCACTACCAGGGGGAGGCCCTACTAAGCTCCCTGATTCCCTGCCTGGCTCTGTGACGCCGCACACTGACCATCCGGTCTGTTGTTTGACAGGACTACACGCGGGTGGTGTGCCCTGTGATTGACATCATCAACCTGGACACCTTCAGCTACATCGAGTCTGCCTCGGAGCTCAGAGGGGGTGAGTGGGGCCGACGCCTTCTCCCCACATTAGTCATCGCTCTCAAGGGGGAAAGGGAGAGAAAGTCTCCTAGTAGTTTGTCTGCATCCTAGAATGTCAGTAGCTCCAGTGGGGCCCTTACCACTGGGCCTGAGTGAAAGGGCCAGGGGAGTGGGCAGGTCGTTCCCAGCCCCCAGAGCTCTGGCTCGAGCACAGGGCTCACTGCAGGGCCTGAGACTGTGAGAGAAACAAGGCCCCCCTGCCTGCATGGGGCTTGAATTGTTATGGCACCTCCGTGGGCACCACCCTGTCCTGGAGGCCCACCACAGCTCTCTGTCCAGACCTAGGGCTGCCCCCACCTCAAGACCCATTTCAGGTGATTCAGCCCCTCACAAACCTGCTTACACCTTCCCATGGCTCCTGGCCAAGGGCCACATTCCATAACTGTTCACCTTGTCTCCCCTGGACTCTGTCACATCTCAGTCTTTATCCTCTACCCTTTATTCATAACTGTACCCAGCAGAGAAGGCCCAGCAATGCAGTAGGAGGTAGAGAAAGAGAAGGAAGCTGTGAACGGGAAATTAGACCAGCCTGGGTGAGACTTCTAGAAAAGGGACAGAATGAACTTCTGTCATGAACTTCTAAAAAGGGACAAACTGAGCAAGCTCTGCAGGTACATCTGAGAGACCAACTGAGTGGGTGCCGTGTTTTAGGGTTTGACTGGAGCCTCCACTTCCAATGGGAACAGCTCTCCCCAGATCAGAAGGCTCGGCGCCTGGACCCCGCTGAGCCCATTAGGTAAGCCAGGGCAAGGGGCGGGGGGTGGACAGCTTCGCTCCCACTTGGTCTTCCCGCTGTCACGTGGTGTAGGCAGGCGTGCCACATTAGATGCTCAAAAGGTTGGACAGAGACCAAGAGAGCCCTGTGCCAGACGAGCGCCACTTTTGCTCCCATTTTAGGAGGTTTCTGTCCTCATGGAGACTTCTACTGAGGGGGTGGGGGCCTGGTGGAGACCCCTGCTGAGGAGTTGCCCAATGTTGCCCACCCACAGCCATGCCATGATGCACTTATGCTTCCTGCTAAACATTGGAGGGTCCCAGAGAGTCCCGTGTGAGCCTCTGACAATCCCTTAGGGCTAGGAGCAGAGCCCCTAGGTCTTGGGTATCAGGATTTAGCCCAGGAATCTTGAGTCAGCCATTGCAGTAAGTAAAGGCTGATATCAAAGCATGGCCACGCCACTTATTAACAAACACACCTGCTCTGTTCTGTGCAAGAACATGACAGTGGTATCAGTTCTGGGCTGCTTTTGCGGTGCTGTAGGTGGCTTTGTCTTGATCGACATTCTCTCTTTCAGTCCCGCTTCTCACCACCCTAATGACTTCATTTTAACTCGATTACCTCTGTAAAGGCCCTCTCTCCAAATAAGGTCACATTCTGAGGTACTGGGTGTTAGGACCCTAACATATTTTAGGGGGACATAACTCAATTCATAACAGGGATAAAGAGAGAAGGCGAGAGAGAGCCCAGTCTCAAAAATGGATGTGCTGTTAACAGGTGCTGCCTCAGCCCGTCTTCTCTGCCTGGTCAGTGGCCCACTGCCCCTGCTCCCAACAGTGATCTCCCAAGAGAGCCATGCTGGCAGGGCTTGTGGGGGTGGCCAGCAGAAGCTCCCCAGGCCTTCAGAGCAGCCAGGGTTCTAAGCCAGTCCCGGCTCCCCACAGAGGTGTGCTAGTGAGTGAATTAGCCTATCGTCAAGGTCAGGAAATTTACAATCAAAGGAAAAAACCCTGGAGCATGTTCATGTTTGGGGTAAGTTGGAAAATGTATTGGCCTTTCTGAAGATGAGTAGAAGTGGTAAGAAAATGGCCTTGAGTTCTGGACCACCAGGGCAGAAGAATGTGACAGGGGTCCCCCTCCCTTAACTGAGCCTCCCTTTTCTTCCAAATGCACAGGACTCCAATCATAGCTGGAGGGCTCTTCGTGATGGACAAATCCTGGTTTGATTACCTGGGGAAATATGACATGGACATGGACATCTGGGGTGGGGAGAACTTCGGTGAGTTGCTGTCACTGCCTCCTGGGGTAAGGTGGGGGATCCCTGTCCTCGGACCATAGGAACCTGGGAAGAGGACCAGGGAAGGGGGACTAAGTTACTCCTTTGGTGTAAGGCCGGGTGGAACCCCAGAGGAACGGTTGCTGGGAGGGTGGAGGCAACCAGGGAATTGCACCATGGGACCAAGGGGGTGCTGAGGACCAGGCAGGCCCCTTAGGGGGAAGTTGAGATGCAAAACCAGAAAGACCAAGGAGGAACACCAAGTCCAAGGGCCAGAGGCAGGCGTGAGCTGGGAGCACTGACCTTGGAGATTTGGAGTTGCCATGAGACCGGGGATAAAGAGAATGAAGAGCAGGATTAAGAGGGACACTGATAACATCTGGATCACATCTGTTGGCCGCTCTATGCGTATAGCTCTCAGCACTGGGTTAATGAGGGGTGTCTGGGGTGACTGCTACAGAAACCCTGGGGGCATCTTACCCTTATCTTTTAGTGCAGAGGAAAGTGTGGAGGTGGAGGGGCTGGGTAACAAGTTTCAAAACTGTACGAGCAGAGGGCTGGGTGCTGCCACCATGGTGTAGGGCTGCAGTTTTCAGAAAGAGCAATCAGAGACCCATTCCACTTGGATGACAACAGAGAGTGACCCTCCAGTTTCCTCATGTATTAAAAGCGTAATGTGGGTCATAGGTACAGAGAACTAACTGATGATTGATAGATGGAGGGGTGTTGGGAGATGGGTGAGACAGGTGAAGGGATTATGAAGTACAAATTGGTAGTTACAAAATAGTCATGGAGATGTCAAATACAGTATGAGAAATATAGTCAATAATGTTGTAAAGACTATGTATGGTGTCAGATGGCTACTGGACTTATAGGGGGATCGCTTTATAGACTATATGAGTGCCTAACCACTGTGTTTTACAACTGAAACTAATATAAAATAATTTTGAATGTCAAATATGTATGTATGTGTGTGTATATATATATATATATATATATATATTATGGGATATAAAGTGCAGCATAGAGAATATAGTCAATGGTATTGTAATAGCTATGTACGATGTCAGATGTGCAGCAGACTTGGTGGGGTTACCACTTTGTGATGGGCATAAATGTCTAATCATTATGTTGTTTTATACTCCTGAAACTAATTTAAAAAAGCATAATGTGCGGATGCTTCTTGGGGTCGTTGTGAAAATCCGTTCAGGTAAGTCTGTAAAAACCCCGGCATCCTATAGGCACAAGAAATGTTGGCTTCCCTTCCCTCCCTCCAGCAGGTGAGACCTCAGAGATGAATAGAATATTAGCAGCAATTTGGGTCTGTTTTATTCATAGCGGTCTCCTGTGCTTAATATAGTACCTGCCACAAAAGAGGCTTCAGTAAAACTCTTTGTTGAATAGCCACAGTAAAGGGGAAAAGTCCCAGAGTGTCGGGGCTCCATCCCCTCTCTGAACCGGGGAGCGTGTGTGGCCCAGGCTCCCCAAGCAAGGCTGCAGGCCTGGAGACTGATGCATGGGACTCATCCTGGCACTTAGCAGTAATTCCGTGCTTTGTCCTCTGCCATTGTTTTCTCCTGTCCCTGCCTCCAGAGTGTTTTATGGCTTTCTTCCTCAGTCACTAGGAGTTATTTCCCAGAAATTTATGACCGCTGGCCTGACCCACAGCATCTGTTCTCCCAAACTGGGCAGTGTAGAGAAATCCATCACAGAAATCCGTCCCCTGCCATACAGTGGGCTGCCTTTGAAGCGTAGCAAACAAAGCAAAAGAACCCCAGCACCCACGGACTGAGCTGACTCCCCCTTCCTGGACTGGGTCTACCAGTCCTGGACCGTGAAAGGGTCTTTGGTGTGGGTTTGAGGCCAGGTCTGCCTGCACAGCCCAGGAGGACTTGGCGCCAGGTGTACTCTTGGAGTTCTCAATGAGGACAAGATTTCCCTCTTTCGGAGCAGGGCCAGTCAGATGTGACGATCACAGCGCCTCTCATGACCCTTAGTGATGGCTCTACCCTTTCTTTCTGCTACACTTTTGATAGGCAGCAGTCATCCACTCTGCTCAGCTGCTGCTTATGATGATGTGTTCACTGGTTCACAGTTCAGCATGTTCTGGTGTTGAGCATGTTTGTGTTGAAGTGTTAAAAATTCTTCTAAGTCGAAGCCCTTCTCTCTCCAGCTTCTGTCTGTCAGGGCTCTGTTGTGCCTTCTTGAACCTTACAAAATGAATGTTTTCCTTCCTCCACGGGGCCATCACATTTGGACTCAGATAGCATGTTATTTTTAATGATGGCACATTGTGGTCCAACCTACAAGTACCTTCTCTTTATAGCAATGTTGACACACACCTGCTCAAATCGAGTGGCAAGCTCATCTAGTCGCCTTCTGTCAGAGTCCGTGGTATTAACAAGTGCTGATTTGAATAGGGCAGTAGGGAGGGTCTTCTGTGGAGTTTTGGGAGAGACATTTTATAGTCCATCACAAAATTTTTTAAACCACAAAAAAAAAAACCACTTCAGACAGCTATCACAGGAAATACTTGGTTTTCTCCCATCCCAACATCCCATAGTGTCATAGCCAGCTCCCAGCACTTTGAAAGCCATTTCTGGATTTTTTTTTTGTCTTAGCATTTTACATGCCAGAAAAGGCAGTGCTCTTCCAATGGTGGATGTATCACATGGATAGCATCGGTTCTGCGGGGGAGGATAGCTAGGCACCTGAGGACAAGAAGGTGGGAATTTGGAAGACTCCATGTAGAATGGGGTGATGATCAGGGGTTTCATGGGGTTGGAGAGTGATGGATGCTTCTGCTGCAAAGGAGAGAAGATGCTGAGGCGAGGAAGGAAGCTGTGTGTCCGAGTGAAGGAGTTTCCACTCCAGGGCGTGGCAAGAGGGACCTCCCCCCGCCCCGCCTCACCAAGTCCTGAAGATCTGCTCCCTGCAGCATTGCTCACATCCATTCCCCTCTCTTCATCTCCAATACTCTCCAGAATGGTCCTCCACCTCTATTCTACTTCCCTCAAAGCCATCCTCCCACTCTCCTGTCAGAGTGCTTTCGCTGAAATGCAGATCTCTCCCTCCCTCCAGGCCTGGCAGCCACCGGTGGCTACTCCTTATTCTAAGGATGAGGCCCACACCCCTCGGCTAGGCTGCTCTTTGGCCTGGTTCACTTCTCCAGGCTTCAGTCCAGAGGCGCTGCCCAGACGTGCCCCGGCTCCAAAGACTTAGCCCTAATTCTCCACCAAGCTGAGGAACACAGCTCTGGGGCCGACTCCCCCAGCCCTTGGACGCCGTCCCTGCCCCCTCTCTCACTTCCCCCCCTCACTCTGTGCCCCTCAGCACCCTGCTTTCCTTTTCACTCTGGCCCTGAGCCGTCTCATGTATGTGTGCTTTTTCATCTGTGCCTGCTGCCTGCTTCCTACCAAACCTGGAGCAAGAAGTTCATCCAACTTCTTGCCCTCAAGGCCTGGAATGGTGGAAACTGCCCTCTACTTGTGTGCTCAAAAGCAAGAGACTGATGAGGAAGGGGAGTCAGGAGGGGAAGGGCAACGTATATCCAATCTATGAGGCTCCACTTAAAACAGGTCTCATTGCATTAAACGGAGCCCATGGAGAAAAATAACAACAGCAGGTAAAGATGGCTTTCCTTTCCAAGGGATGGGATTTCTGTGTGTTTCAGACGTGTTTGTCTATTTTGCATTGACTGTACGTCACAGCACAAACATCCATGAGATTATGGGAAGAGGCTCTGGTCCTCAGTGGCATGCTGCGCCTTTCCCGCCATCTCACTTTTCTTTGCTGGAAGCAGCCTCAGCTACCATGTGAAAACCGACCCCCCACGCACTCAACTGGCCTGACCCTGGTTCCGTCATACCCACAAAGTGTTTCTAGCAGGAGCTGAATAGTTTTGATAATTACATCTGCAGTTCAGCATAGGAGCAGGCTTTAGAGAAATGTGGCTTTTAGCCTTTTTTTTTTCCCCAGAAGTTGTTTTGCATTAAAATTGCATGCTTACACTCCAATTTGCATAACACAGGATACCTAATATATCTGATACATCTACTCAACTTCCAGCTGCATCTCACTTTTAGCTTTTGGTCTTTAGAGATAAATGGAAGCTATTGCCCAGTAAGAAGTGTGTGTGTGTGTGTGTGTGTGTGTGTGTGTGTGTGTGTGTACACGCGCGCACCCTAACACACACACATGTCCCCCAAAAAAGGAAGCCTTAGCATATACATGAAGGGTGAGCATGGGAACCCTGGGTTTAGAATGGTGAATTTCTAAAGCATAGCAAATGCAAAAGAAGACAGTGCTGAGAAGAGACGAGGTGGGACCCAGAGAGGAGCCGCGAGCATCCCCCACCATCCCCCATCCCCAGAACACAGTCAGGGACATCAGGCTGTGTCCGGCTTGGCACAGGCACACATGTCTGTGAACGTGGGCTGTGGAATCAGACAGGCCTCACTGTGTGTCCTTGGAATAGTTACTTTACTTCACTGAGCTTGTTTCCAAGTATTTAAAGTGATCCCTGTGGTAGGGAAAGTGGCTCCCCCATGAGATATCCTCCCCTAATCCCTGTGTTAAAGAAAAAATTATTCTGAGACTTGTTAAAATGGTAAGGAATACTTTATTCAGGACTATCACAACAGGTATCAAGACTACAGCAAGAGAAGAGGGAGATGGGACTCAACTCCAAATATAACAAGAGCAGGTGGGAATTTAGAGCCATGGAGCAGGGTGGGGTGTGGGTGGATAGAAATTATTAACATAGTACATCAGAGGTGGGAGTTTGTGCTAAAGTGACCTAAGCGTTCTTGCCAGGGTAATTAGATATCAAGGGTGGGGGATTCTCTCTAAACTGGCTTAGCAGAATTCTTGCTACAACTGGGTAATGTAGGCCCAACAAGGACAGGGGCCAAGGTCAAGTCCTCGTCAAGAAGGGGGCTTACAGGAGCCTGACCAAAGTTTGGTCAAAGAGACCATCTTGTCACCTAGAACATGTCAGGGTGATACCTTACATGGCGAAAGGGACTTTGCAGATATAATTAAGCGCACTGACCAGGAAGTTGGGAGATGATCCTAGATTATCCAGTGGGGGTTGGGGCCAGTCTGGTCACGTGATCACGTGTCGGCTAGAGACAGAAGAGATGGAACAGAAGGAGAAGTCAGAGATTGGCCACATGACAGGGACTGGGATGGCCACTGCTGGTTTGAGGATGGAGGGGGCATCATAGAAGTAGCTGAGGGAGGCTCCTGGCCTATAGCCATTAAGGAGAAAGGACCCTCAGCCCAGAACTGAGGAGCGCAATTCTGCAAACAACCTCAATGAGCTCATAAGCAGGTTCTTCTTCAGAGGCCCCAGAAAGGAACAGATCCTGCTGACACCTTGATTTTGGCCTTGGGCAGCCCTCAGCCGAGGCCCAATCAAACCCACACACCAGGTTAGTGTGGTGATTTGTTACGGCAGCAAAAGAAACAATTACACTGCCATTTCACAGGGCTGCTGTGAAGATTAATTAGATAACGTGCAGTGCCTCTGCTTCCCCTTCAGGCTTCGTGTGAGCACCATTTGTTACAGGACCCTTGTGTCAGACCTGCTGGAATAGTTTACCCCTCCAGCTTTCTGTATGGTGGCTCAAGATGAGAGAAATGGCCTCGTCTGAGAAGCATCCAAGTCTGATGAAAAGTCATCCTTCCCCCAAGGTGGAGAGTGAAGTAAAAGCTGGCTATTGTTCTGTTCCTTGTCTGGGCTGCTTGCTAAAGTCCCATGCCCAGGGGAGACCCCTAGAAGCCATCCTTTTCCATTGGGAATGTAGAAAGATAAAGGGTGCCACATTGGCATTCACAATTATATGGCCCTTGGTGGTCAAGGTGTGACTGTGGTTACTATTTGTTCAGAAGTTGGGAGCCTGGATGCAGCCATGATTGTCCCAGATTCAAGGCTGTCTTTTGTGGGTCAATAAGATTATCTCTGCTTGAGTCCATGCACTCATTAAAAAAATAATAACAGCTTTCTGGCCCAGGAGGCCCTGAGAATGTAAAGATTATTGAAAGGAAAGGTCCCTGTCACCGCATTTATATGTGTGGACTTATGAGTAAAAATGGCAAGGTGACTGTCTTTTTCTGCCTACCACTTTCCACTCTACTCCCTTTGTTCTCAATAGATTTCAACTTGGCCAAAGGTAGACTGGATAATGTTATTATGTATACAGTAGATATCTGTGTATAATATATGTGGCTTCATTTAAAACAGAGGGCATTACATTCAGCAGAGCCCATGTCTAGTGCTCCTTTTGCCTTTGCGTAGAAAGCACGCTGTAAAATGAAATTAGAACCTTGACCATTATGGGCTAGCAGTGGCATACGAATAGCTGTGGTTTAGTTCCTAGGGAGAAAGCTGTCCCCTGCCCCCTGAATTCCTGTCCACCATCATGGGCGTGTCACATAGACGTTGGTTCTGGTGAAGGGTGCAGGGCTTCTGAGCACTGGTAAAACAACTGATGGATTGATGAGGAGATAGGAAGAGGTAAAAATGGAAGGTGGAAAGGACAATTTGCTCTTAAGTATTAAATCTGAAGTCTAAAGAAAATCATAAGATAATAGTGCCCCCAATAAGGATGGGATAATTACACATTTTTCTGCTTGGAATTCAAAGTGGATTTGGGTCTGTGTGACCTTCATCACCAGGGAGATTATGTGGGTGCTGATTTGCCCAGAATCTTCTATAAACTCCCTTCATCATCTTTTTTTCCTCCTCCTACGTTGTCATTTTGCTCTGTCCTCCTTCATGTAAGAAAGTGACGACTTTGCAGGACCTGCAGACTTGGAGACTGAGGACCTAGGTCTGTGCCTGGAAGGCTCAGTGCCTCCCACCTCATCTGCAGCAATTCTGATGTCTGAGCCCCCACTGCCTGAGGCCATGAAATTACAAGACTTTCTCAGAGGTTTCAGCAGATAGCTGTAAATCACTGGGCTCAGCTTGCAGTTCTGGGAGGATACGGATCATTTTCTTGAAGTCCGTGATGCAGATAGGGTAG
Source organism: Hipposideros armiger (assembly GCF_001890085.2). NCBI lineage: Eukaryota > Metazoa > Chordata > Mammalia > Chiroptera > Hipposideridae > Hipposideros > Hipposideros armiger. The sequence continues at coordinate 465,248 of NW_017731843.1, forward strand.
GGCAAATCTATATCCTAGGTTTTAAATACTCTACACTATAATACCTGTAAATCATTATGCTAATCTGGACACTCCAAGCTGCATGGCCCAGACTGCCCCAACTCTGGCCAGCAGCACAGCAATGCACTTTAGGCCACGTGTCTTAGATCATCTCAGTAACAACAATCTGGATTCCAGAGGAGAGAATATATTACGCATCTAAAGCTGTAGAATCCTATGACTGGCATCAGTTGACCTGAAGGAAAACTAAGACACATTCGTCAAGCGTGGAGGAATGAGTGGATGAGGAAAAAATGTGACTGCTGATTATAGATCTGTCTCTCTTGTTAGTTTGTGAGCATGTGAAAATCAGCATCTTTGTAGCCACAGCTGTGTTGGCTGATGGTGGGTGTTCAGTACTGAGGGAGAGTGGAATCAGGTAAGAGCATGAATTTTGGAGTTGGGGAGACATGTTTCAGTTCCCAGCTATGTACTGTCCATTGCCCTATCAGAACTACTTCTGCATCATAAAATAAGAGCATGGGGCAGGCCGGGAGCTCAGTTGGTTAAGAGTTGGCTTGAGACCGTGAGCTCTGAGCAGCAGGGCCTCCGGTTTGGTTCCCATATGGGCCAGTGACGCTGCACCCTCTACAGCTAAGATGGTGAACAACAGCTCCACCTGGAGCTGGGCTGCTGTGAGCAACCGTGAGCGGCCATCCAATGGCCAGCAACCAACTGCCTCAGCCGGGAAGAGCACAATGATAATACCAACATGGGCCAGTGAAGCGACGTCCTCCACAACTAGACTGAAGAACCAAAGGACAGCAACTTGTTTGCTCCCCTTCCCTGATTTCCCAACGCTGTTCCCCTCCCCCAATTCCCCAATAAAGATCTTTTAAAAAAAATAATACAATTTAAAAAATAAGAGCAAGCACAACCATGAGTGAGATTGTTGGGATGACTAATAAGCTGCCACCTGAGGGAAGGCCGAACAAACGTCAGCCCAGAAGTAAAGGAAGGGGTCATTTTCCTCCCGTGGCTCATGTTTACAGAACTGACATACTCTGAAGCTCTAGGCTAAAGCACCAGACACAGGAAATGAGGAAGAAGAGTGGTTTTAGTGGTGGAGGAGAGGAGGCTGGCTGTGGGAGCATGCTGATGGGGTGGAAGACACACAGCACCTGATGGTGTCCAGTGCCCACGACAGAGCATCAGGCAGCCACTGGACGTTGGTGCCAGAGCCCGGAGTAGAGCTGGGGCTGCGGGATGGAGCTGAGTCCTCAGCGTCAAAGGAACGTTGGATTCAGATGAAGCAGCGTCAGAGAGAGAGCCTTGGTGTGAAGAATGCCAGGAGACCAGAAGGAATGTGGAGAAGGACCAGGGTCAGGTGACAGTATTTCCAAGGTGTGGACCTATGCATGACTGTGGCAGAGGGGAGGGGAGTCAGAAAAGCAAAATGCTGGGCCAAAGGAGCACAGGGAAAGAAGCAGGTTGCAGGGGTGTCAGTGTGTGTGTGGAGGTGGGGGGGAGACTGAGGCATCGTTTGGAGGGAGGGATTCACTTTGCAAATGAGGAAGGACATATGTCTCATTTGAATACATGGAAAGGAAGACACCATAGCTAAAATGTATGCATATTTTTGGAAGAAAGCTGGCACAGAATTTGTAAGTTATATCTAGTAAGCAAGGCTTCCATCTCTAGTTATGAGGGATTAGAGCGTTTTCCTTTTTTAGGAACAAGAGCAGACCCTGTTGAGATGCTGGAGAGTACAGTAGACCTTAGGCCTGTTAAGAAGACATCCGGAAACTAAATTCACACGTGTACTAACATAATTCCCTGGACTGACTCCTTCAGCCCCTCGGCACACTGAGATGAATGTTGTCCGTGGGCTAAGCCCACTTATTGTTCCATGTCTCCTGCAAACACCAGCCTGGGGAACACGACTCCAGCAGTGTCCCCGCCAAACGCCGGATCACTATGAACTGTGGACCTTGATGGAAAATCAAAATCTGACGTTAAGTCCACCAATTTCAAGTGCCTTCTGTGGCAGAAGAAGGAAGTCGGAAATGGGCACAGGTGGGCGATGTCATCGGTGTCCATGTTTTAAAGAGACTGGTTTCAGAGGAACATCTCTTCATAACCATCCCTGATCTTTCCATCGCACTTCGAGTTTTTAGTTATTCTCACAATTTGATTTCATGTCGACAGCAATCCTGTGGACTATTTGTATGATCTTCGTTTGACGTATGTGGAGACCCAGCCTCAGCAAGGCCAAGCAGGTTCTCCCACGGACGCAGCTAGTAGGTTACGACAGCCTTGGGGCTGCTGACCCCAGAGCCAAGCTCTTCCTGTTTTTCTCCCACCTCAGGTTCTTTCCATTATTCGGTAGCAACCTTGAGTTCTTTCTTCATCCTAGTATTCACATTGTTCCCACTCCGAGGGAACTTCTGAGGATGAACTATAGCCTGTCCGGGAGAGCACCTGGACAGGTAGAGGGGCAGGTGTGGAGAAGGTGGCAACAGGGAGCATAGGGTCAAGGAAACCTTGCCTGCAGCTCAAGTGGCTTTTCCAGGGACATGTGGCAGAAGGCAGTAGGGGAAAGACAGGTAAAGGGTGGCTGAGGACTGGTGAGTGAGAGAGCAGGTCAGGATCAGGGTGAAGAAGGGGTCCGGGTACCTGCTTAGGTAGTTGGAATGAAAGGAGAGAGAGAGAAGGAAGCGGGAGGGACAGCAGATGAGAGAGAGGACACAGGGGGAAGAGACCAAGGGAGATGGGCCCCAGTGTGCGGGAGAGTGTGCAGGACACACGTGTGGTGGGAAAGCAGTGGAATACTTGCATCCTCATTACCGCTCCTAGATACCCGGCCTGCTGCCACATGGCCCCTCCCAGGGGAAGTCACTCACAGGCATGGGTTTCTCCTGGACCAGCCTGTCCTCCTTATACTTGAGCTCAACTGCAGAAGCAGGGCAGCTGGGCAGTAACTCCCAGATAGGAAGCTGGCTTTTCCCACCCATGGCATTCCCAGTGGGGTACAGGGGTGGGGAGCCATCAGTCACCCCACCCACCTCCCTGGGGTCCCTGCAGCAGCAGCAGCCTCAACCAGGAAGAAATGGGTACCTGTGCAAAATCTCCACCCAGGGAGGCACCCCTAGCAACAGCTTTGAGGCTTCTAGCACATTCTCTGGCTGCTCCCAGTATCCTTCTTCCGGGAGGGCTGTGATTCAGGTGCCGTTGCAGAGTGATAGAATTGCAATCTGGGTATTGGGAGGTGCTCTCCAGGACACCTCATCCAGGTGACTCCTGGAACTGGTTATCTCTGTTGAATCCCGGCCATGTGGTTTGCTAGCCTGTCAGAGTGCGAAACTCACTAACTCCATGACAGCCACTTCTGTCTTGACCTTGACTGTCAGCAAATCCTCTATATTTTTTAATGGAAATTCTTTTTCCTTGGTCCTAGTTCTAACCCTCTTGGGTCCTCTGAGCCAGTGTAATGTCTTCCATGCTGAAACCTTCCATGTGTTCAAAAGCAGTGCTCTTGTGGCCCAGGGCTTCTCCTTTCCAGGCTAAGGCATGGCAGCTGGTCCTGAATGCGTCCTGTGTGCTGATTTAGATACGTGCTCCTCCTCTGTGCAGTCCACTCTTTCCATATGAAATCATGCCTCCCTCTCAGGTGTGAGTTATTATCATCCCTGTTTGCAGATGGGAAAACTGAGGTTGCCCAGCCAGTGGAGCACATAGTCTGGCTGTGGACTCAGCTCTTAACCCCACGCCTAAGGCTGGTGCAGTGGACCCTCACTGCTTCCTTGGACCAGGGGTTCCCTGGCATCTGGTGTCTCAAAGCTGCCATCCTGTGACCACCTCCTGTCTGGGGGCGGAGCCATGATGAGGCGCATGGCTGTCTTGCAGAAATCTCCTTCAGAGTGTGGATGTGTGGGGGCAGTCTAGAGATTGTCCCCTGCAGCCGAGTGGGCCATGTCTTCCGGAAGAAGCACCCATATGTTTTCCCGGATGGAAACGCCAACACGTATATAAAGTAAGTGTTCATCCCAGGGGCTCCGTGGGGAGGGCAGTGGCAGAGGGCTGCAGCTGTGCCCGGTTCTCTGGTAGGTTGCCTGAGTTTTCTGGGTGGACAGGAACCGTATGTCATGCTCTCCAGGCCTCTGCCTAAGCAGGGAGGTCAGGCCTGACCATCCAGCATTAGGCAGGGGTCCCAGGCTTGAGAAGGCCCCACATGCGGACTTGGGGGCTTTAAGTGACTGGGCAGTGCCATCCTGCAGGTCTCAAGGCTCTGGCTATTTGGGGTTGTTTGGGATCAAGGAATAGAAGCTGTTTTATGCCCCTAAGTTCTAGAAGATCCACTGTCTCCACCTTCAGCCTGGGTCACCGGGGAGAGGTCCTTGGGAAGATTCAGGAATGGGGAGGTACAGTGAAAAGATGCACATGGCTGCTCATGGCCTTGCTGGTGCACAGGGAGAGTCCAGGCTGAAGCAGGCCCTGGGAGCTGGGCTCCTCTCCTGCCCCGGGGAAGGACAGAGAAACCAGGCACTCAGTGACCCAGCAGTGCCCACATGACTATTCCTACTCCCTCGGGGTACTCTTCTTTGCTTTATTTCTCTTTCAACCTTTCTCTCATTTAAAAATAATTCATTTATATTCCTTTTCCCCTTTTTTTCATCGTTCCTCTAGCGCAGCGGTTCTCAACCTTCCTAATGCAGCGACCCCTTAATACAGTTCCTCATGTTGTGGTGACCCCCAACCATAAAATTATTTTCATTGCTACTCTATAACTGTAATTTTGCTACTGTTATGAATCATAATGTAAATATCTTTTTGTTTTCTGATGGTCTTAGGCAACCTCTGTGAAAGGGTGGTTCGACCCTCAAAAGGGTCGCGACCCACAGGTTGAGAACCGCTGCTCTAGCGACTTCTCTCCTTTTCCCTAATCCTCTTGTCTTTTCTCATTTGAAAGTTTTGGTCACCCATTTATTCCCCCCTTTCCTTTTCCTTTTTTCTTCTGTTATTTGGCCCATTTGGAGAAGGGAATTGCTAAGCACCTCGTTTGGTTTTTTTTTTTTCTTCCTTTGGGGTGTCACTTTCCTCCTCTGTGTTTTTCTGTACTCAGTTTTTGACACGTACAAACAGGTATGGTCATAGCAGTCTAGGAGGAGGAGATGTAGGTTTGAGCCTACAGGGGAAGTTGACATCTTTCCTGGAAAGTGGTGGGCAAGAATGGAGCAGTGAGAAACCCAGCAGGCAGGAGCAAAGGGGGAACACAGGTAGGGCTGCCTCAGCTCTCAGATGAGCTGGGGACATCTGGTGTAGGAACGCAGTGTGGCTGTGATGTGGAATGGAGCCAACCTGGGAAAAAGGGGGCAGAGCCTCCGGAACAGCCATTGTCCTTGAGACTGGGCCCTGGCCAGTGGGCATCACATTGCATGCCACCAGTGAATCCTTCAATGGCTGGAGAAAGGTGGCACAGCTGTCTCCTAAGCAGCTTCCAGTTTGCTGATGGTTCCGCCACTGGAAGGGCCAGCAAAGCAATCACTGCTGTCAGCGCTCCAGGAACTGGGCTGCACGTGCATAACCCATTTCAGTCCACCAGCTTGGAAGGGCTTGCCACACCCCTCTGTCAAATGCCTGTGCTCCATGCAGACCCAGAAACCTGGAGGAGCACACCATCTTCAGTGAGACCCCAAGTTCACTTCCGAGGGCCTCAGCATAGGCTACTCTCACAACGCACCTGGCTTCTGGTTGTTTTCCCATATATTGTTTCTCTACGCTGGGGCTCTTCCTGGTGTCTCTGCCTCCCTGACTGCTGAATGGTGACAATCTCAGTGTCTTGCTCTGTCTTTTTTGCTGTGACCTTTGGGATCAGGCTCAGAGCAAATCCCTGACTAAAAAGAAACTTAAGAGTGGCTAAATGTCTAACAGAGATGCCTTGATTACTGAATTCTTGACACTTGCACCAAGCTAGTTGCTTGGGTTATGGGAAAACCGTGTGTGATTGGCTTTCCCCTTGGAGAGCTGGGTCAGCCTGTTCCTGTGTAAAGAGGGACCACCTGGAGCAGGAGCCCGGGGAGGGCCTCAGGCAAGATGGCCAATGCAGGCCTCGCTCTCCCCTCTTGGTTCCTGGCACCGTACGGGTACCCCAGGCTACTCCTGGCTCTTTTCTCCCTGGGATTGCCTTCTTTATTTTTTTTCCCTGAGACTCACAGAAGTTCAATTTCAGGGTAATTTTTCTAGTGCGTACCTTTTGGGGAAGAGTTTGTTATTACTACTAAAATCCTGTGTCTTGGGGAAGGCCTCTTGGGAGATTGGGTGGGATTTGGCGGGTTCAGCACCCTGGGAGGAACAGCATTACTGGACCATGGTGACTCCCTCCTCGGTGATGCTGCCAACTAGCTCACGGGTGTGTATTTTAACTGGATACATCACAGGTCCTCTTCGACAGCCCCTCTCTGACACTCCCTTTTCCCCCTAGGAACACGAAGCGGACAGCTGAAGTGTGGATGGATGAATACAAGCAGTACTATTACGCTGCCCGGCCGTTCGCCCTGGAAAGGCCCTTTGGAAAGTAAGCGACCCTTCTGGTTAATTTGTGCAGAAAGTCAAGAATGGCCCCAGCTCATAGGCTCGAGGCAAAATGTTCCTGGCAGGCCTGTCCGCTTCGCTAGTCTCCGGAGCTGCTAAGCCCCTCCAAGCCCCAGGCTACGGCTGTTTTCCTTTCATATCCCTCTTGTTCCTGCCCCGTTCTGGGCATGAAGGGCATTAGACAGCTCTTGTGGAGTGACTATCTGCCAACCCAGTCCACAAGCTCAACAGGTGGGGCTGTCCTTGTACAATGGACTGATGTTTCCAGCTTTTTACAGAAAGGTAGGATGTGGGACTAAACAGCCTTAGTGCCTCTAGGTCTGACTGCCTTCCTCCTGGTTCTCAGTGACCCAAGCCTAAATTCTCCTTCCTAGGAGGAGTGTAAGTATTTAAATGTCCCCTACAGCAATGCAACAGCTTCATAGGAGTAGAAGAGGACAGAGAAAGGAATTAAGTGCCAGATACCATTACAGAAGATACCGCGTTAGCCCTCCCCAAACTCTAAGATGCGGGTGTAACTACCCCTGTGTTACAGATGAGATGACTGAGGCTGCTCCAGGTTAAGGTACTTGCCCTGGGTCATACCACTATAAGAGGGAGATGAGGCTCAAACCTGTCTGATTCTAAAACTAGGTGATGTTGCGTTCCCCAACCCAAAGCTGATTTGAGTGGGGAAAAACGGCAACTTCATTTATGTTACCTGTCCTTTGGTGGGAGTTGGGGGGCAGCAATAATGGCTTTTTGCCTTACTAATGTCACTCTAGTCAGACTGAGGCTGTGGAGCAGATGGGGGTTTTGCAGCCTACGCTTCAAAGGCCAAGCCCACCTCGGCTCAGGAGGATTAAATCAGACCCCGCCAAAATGATTTGCATCTCTGAAATTATGAATTCACGCTGTCCCTCCAGTTCTCTCTCAGAGCCTCCCAAGGCGTTTGTCTCAGACCTCATCCGCCCCGTCCTTCACCTTCTCTCTCTGGCTTGGATTATACTCTCTTGCTTAAAGAGAATGCTTAAAAGATGTCCTCAGGTCTTTTTCCCTGCTGTGCATCAACACCCGCAGGCAAAGTTTTCTCAGCCCAATTCTGTATTCTTTTCTCCCCTGTGCACATGCTGCTGAACGGTCCTAGGAAATGCCAGCTGATACTGCCAACACTCTGTAGCCATAAGTCTCAGGGAGGCCCTCCGTATGCCTGCTGATCCTGCTACCTTTCGGGCCAGCGTTCTCCCTCCATCTCCATTTAAACCTTTTCCACTCTCCCCAGCTGCTGAGTCCAACCCCCTCTTTTCACTCACAGCAGATGACACCTTCTGTTTCATAGATGAGATAGATGGCCTTAACTTCCCAAGACAAACCAACGTATAAACGTCACTATATCTGTACCATCCTTCTCTGTCTCTTTCATCTCACAAGATGTGCCTCCTGCTGTGACAGGCCAGTCCTCCACCAGTACGCCAGCTGCACCTTTCATTTCTGCATTCATTCATAAACCAACATTTATCGAGTTCCCACTGTCTGGATTCATCTCCTCCTGCCTCCTGGCTGAGGGCTTTTCAAACTTTAATGTGCACACAGATCTCCTGGGGATCTTGTTAAAATGTGCATGCTGGTTCTGCAGGGCTGCATTTCTAATAAGCTCTCAGGTGAGCATGTGCTGCTGGTCCATGCTTCAAAAGCAAGGTTCCAGGGCAATGGCTCCTAGTCACAACCACCTAGGGAGCTTCAACACCCACTGATGCCTCTATTCCACTCCCAGGGAGTTGCTGTTGTTTAGGGTGTGGCCTGGGCTGTAGAATTTTAAAAGACCCCTCCCTCAGGTGATTCTAATGTGCAGATAGTGTGGGAACCATGGTTCTAGGGGGCTTTGCGCTCCACATGTCTCCACCCTCGCCCTGATCAGTCATCTTTCTTCTCTATGGCATGGTTCCCATCAGTACTTGAACTTATTTCGTGTCTTACACCTTAAAATTAAAGAATCAAAAAAAGGAAGAGGAGGAAAGAAAACTACAAAAACTCTCCTTCACTCCAGCTTTGCTTATTACTTGTACATGCACCCTGTCCTCTGTTCCTTCAGAGCCAAGCTTTGTGAAACAGTGGCCTGTATTCACTGCCTGCAGCTCCTCCTTTGTGATCTGAGGCCATGCCCCCCACCATCTGCTATGATTGCTCCCACCTGGCTCACCCATGACATTCTCTGTGTTACCCCATCAGTATGAGTCTTCCCCCACCCCAACCCCCTTACAGCGCACTTCTAATCTCTGGGTTTCCATAACTGCCGTCTTGGCTTTTGTTCTACTGCTCAGGCTCCACCCTTCTTGGTCCCATTTGCAGCCTCAGTTTCCTCTTTCCACCTGTACATGTTGGCCTTACCCCAGGTCTGCCATAAGCCTTCTTCCTGCACATTCTCCCTGGTATCAACCACCACTTCTGTGCTGCTGGTACTCGCATCTCTGTCTCCAATCTGGACCTCTCTTCTGAGCTCCAGTCCCTTATAGCCAAATATCGACTGGACATTTCTGCCTAGATGTCTCTCCCATGCTCGCCCAACTCAAGTTCCCACCAAAGTCATCCACTTTGTGCCTAAACTTTCTCCTCATCCCATATTCTCCATCTCAATGAACGCTCTTCCTTGCATCTTATAGCCCCAGTCAGAAATCTTGAGTGTTAACCTTGTCTCCTCCCCTCTTCCTCTCCCCTCACTTCCAAACAATCACCACATCCTGGTGACACTGCCTCGTTCATGCTCTGAGCAACCAGGTCCTTAACCTTTAGCATCAAAAAATAAATAAATAAAAATGAAGTCATTCCTGTCCCCAGGGAGCTTAGAGCCTGGTGAGGAAATGGGGTGAGTGCTCTATTGCTCTATAAAAATGTTGGTGTCATGAGAATGCCTGGTGCAGTCCTAGGGGGTAGAAGGAGGCGTGCTGGCCAGTTCTGTGGGAATGCCCAGGAAGGACAAGGTGTCAGTGAAACTCAGGTGGGTGCTAGTGGTGCAAATGGAGAGAAGTGGGGGGACTTGAACCTGTCACTTCTCTCCATTCCCACCCCCTACTTTTCTCCCTGAAAGCATGGTCACCTAGGTGTCTACAGCTGCCTCATAACTGCTCTCTCTGTCTCCAGCTTTGCCCCATCAGACCCATTCACCATCAGCAGGATGTTCTTAAAGTGCAGACATCACCACGTCATGCTCTGCTTAGAACCCATCAGTTACACATTCCCCTTAAAAGAAGTCCAAACTCCACAGAGCCTCGCCTCACAAGACCGTATGCAGTCTGTATCTTCATTGGTCATCCCACTCATTTCCACACTGCCACTGCCCCACACACATACATTTGCACACGCACATGTTAACCTCCTGCAGCGCTGCCCCTGCCAGCAGAGCTCTCACTTCTTCACGTGCATTATCCTGTCGATGCTGTTCCCCTGCCTCACCCACTTTCTGGTTTGTCTAGATGACATCCACTTTTCCTTCAACATTACCACCTTGAGCACACTGACTCGACAAGCAAGGGCACCACTCTGAGGGGCTCCTATAGTTCTCACGTGCCCACCCCATATCCACATAAGGTTGTGATTGCTTGTTTCATTACCTTTCTCTATTGCTTGAAAGCTTATTATTTTCCACATTAGGCACAATGCCTGGCACATAGTAGGTGGTCAATAAATATTTGATGAACAGATTCATAACCAGGCCCTAGAATCAGCCAAAGAAGAGGATTCTTTGAGGCTGGGGTGGTTGGGGGGTGACATTTCTACTGTAGACTCCAGAAAGGGATTTGTGAGTCCGTAGACTCCAAGCCCCGACAGTGACACTGGGTGTTCTTGGAGCCTTGTTTTTAATGAAAAGTAAAAACACCCCCAAAATCCATTTTCAAGTAAAAGCACAAGTCCTTGGTGTCATTACTGCACCATTGTAGATTTGGCTAAGTGTGCCCATAGCTCTGCCTGGAGCTCTAGAAATCTCTCTTGGTTAATTTCTCCAGCACCCTTCAGAGAGATGTGGGCACAGGTTGTATGTTGTGCTTCCCAGGCTGGTGCCTATCTCTGACACAGCTGTGTTTTGTCCTTGTGTCTGCCTCCAGCATTGAGAGCAGACTGAACCTGAGGAAGAATCTGCAATGCCAGAGCTTCAAGTGGTACCTGGAGAATGTCTATCCAGAACTCAGGTATCTGCTCTACTATTTGAGCCTTTGGTGGCTGCAGGGAGAAGGGACAGCCTGTGGTCAACTAGATGAGGATTTTTAAGTATGTAGAGGTCTGAGAAGACCAGTTGGCCCACCCTTATCCCTGAAATCTGAAGAGGAGTTATATTAATCAGTAGCATGAGGGGTTGAGGTTAGCCAGTAGCAGTGTTTCTCAATTGCTGGGGTCTGAGTCCCCGGGTGTGACCTGAGGACATGGACATGCTGATGCGGGCTCCGTTCCAAGCTCCGTCTACCCTGTGGCTCCTGGGTCTTTCCTTGCTGCTTTGTTCCTAGGGGTATCGCCTTTCTGGAGCAGAGCAAGTCATTGTAACACAGTCCAGGGCGAAATGCCCCTGCCATTCTCAAAACACTGCCCCACCTCTCCAGCTGCTGGTCTTATAATCCAAAGATCCAGGGATTCTCATCTCTCCTATGGCTTTGCTCTAGAGTCCCCCAGGATTCCTCCATTCAGAAGGGCAATATCCGACAGAGGCAGAAGTGCCTGGAGTCTGAACGGCAGAAGAACCAAGAGATCGCCAGCCTCAAGTTAAGACCTTGTGTCAAGATCAAAGGCGAGGATACAAAGTCCCAGGTAAGTAACTGGCTGGAGATCCACAAACGTGTGCATAGGCTCAGCCTCTGTCACCTGCTTTTATATGACACCAGATCCAGTTATACCCAGATTTCAGCAGCAGAGTAAGAGAAGCATGACTCCCCCTCACTCTGGGACTGGGTTCACTCTGCTGGGTGTCCAGGTGCATGGAAATTCTCTGAAAGATGCCTTACCAGGCATCATTGTGCCTATAGGAAATTGCCATTAAATTAGCAGTTTTTGAGTCCGGCATCGGTGTCCATCCGCTGTGAGCTGGGTCAGGCAGGGCAGGTAGGACAGCTGCCTCCCAAATACAAAATGCAAACAGAAAAGCATGCCGCTGGGTGATGCTGCTGCAGGATGAAATGCCTGCCCTGTGAATCTCCCTTCCAATTTCACCCTGACTTTGAGGTAGTAACATCAGGTTGGGTAAAACCGTCACATCATCTGCCGCCCCGTCTCTGGGCAGGGCCATTGTTCCTCCCTGTCCTGCCCTCAGCAGGCCTGTGGCTCCGTGTCTGCTCTCTCCTGCTCCCCCAGGTCTGGAGGAACCATGGCGCCCCTTCTCAGAAAGGTTTCCTTGTGCCTTAGTTGGTTTGTCAACATAGCTCCCCCTTATTCTGTGGGTCAGTGTTCTCCCCGCTGAGGATAGAACCGTTCTTTTAAGTCACTGACAAATTCACAGCCTGCCTCAATCTCTACAATGTTTGGCCTGCTGGATGCGGTCAAGTACATCCATCTCATAACGTCCCTCCTGACTCTGGTAGTAGGGCATGATCTTGATTCTCTCACATTTCCATTCTTTCTATTTTCTTTGTTGGCTCCTCTCCCCGACTCTTATACCCTTATATTGAGTTTTCACTGAGGTTCTCAGGTCACTGTTCTTTTCCCTATAAGTGGTTTCTTGGAGATTTTATCCATGCATCCAGCTTTGGCAACCTTTTCTGTCTCATTGGTTCACAAATTCTGTATCTTCATCCATCCATCCATGAATTCATTCACTCAACAAACATCTATGTTCTCAGCTAACTGTGAAGATGCCGAGATAAAAGGCTAGGTCATGAGCCTTCATCGTCCCTCAAGGGATCTAATGTAGAAATAAGCAAGGAAGCAGCCCTTCTGATATAAACTCTGTCCTAGACAGGGTTTTGTCTAGAGCATTATAGACACTGAGAGATGGCATTCAACTTATGCATGAGGATTAGGGCCCTCTTCCCAGAGGACCTGAAAATGAGGTGCATCCTGAGAAATGAGAAGGCTCCGTGGTTCCAACCCTGCACATCTGTTGTGGCTCTTCTCCTATATACTCTTTCTACTGCACCCCTGTTTCTGCAAGTCCCATCACTGCTTTCAGAACAGATGCTCGTGGATCCTGTGTTCGCTTCTTCATGCCTGATCAGCATTCCTGAGCGTCAGCACTGTTGACGTTTTGGGCTGGATAATTCTTTGTGGTCAGGTTGTCGTGTGCTCTTTAGGCTGTCTAGCAGCATCCCTGGCCTCTGCCCACCGGATGCCAGTAGCACCCCATACACACCAGCCATTACAATCAAACTGTCCCCAAGCTTTACCAAATACCCCTGGGATGCAAAACTACCCCAGTTGGGAACCATTATGTTAGATTATGGCCATAGCCTTCAGTCCTTGCTCCTCACCCCCCCTATCTGGCATGCGGTCATCAAACCATTGCCCCCCATCTCAGTACAGCCTTCAATGGTTCCCATTGTCTGCCACAAAAATCCACATTCTTGGCCTCACATTTGAGGTATCTCACCACCAGCCTCCAGCTTGCCAGGACTTTCCCAAGAACTATCTCTTTGCTCCAGCAGGACACAAAGGGGACGTGATGAAATCTCGGGCCATCCCACCCCCTCCCAAAGGGACGTGAGCCATCCCTTTGTCTAGCATCTCCACACTGTGTACACTCCCCACCTGTTAGTCACTTAGTTGCTGTCTCAATTATCGGATTGACTGTCCTGTTATCACTTGTGTTCATGTGACCCTGATTTTACTGAATAATGGCCCCAAAGCACTAGAGTAACAGTGCTGGCAATTCAGAATGCCAGAGAGAAGCCATAAAGTGCTTCCTTTAAGTGAAAAGGTATGTATGTATAGGAAAAAACATAGATATAGGTATAGACATAGATATAGATATAGGTGGTTTATATATATCTTTATATATATGGTTCGTTACTATCCGCAGTTTCAGGTATCCACCGGGGGTCTCGGGACACATCCTCTCTGGATAAGGGGGGACGACTATCTTACTAATATCCTCATTTTACATGAAAACACGTCCTGGAGAGATTATCCAAAGTTATAGACTAGTGAGTAGTGAAGGCAGAATTTGCAAAATCTGGCTGCCATGCCACAGCTCTGCTGTTGCTGCTGCCGCCAGAGTCATGGCTGGCTCTGGAGCCCTTTTATTCAAGTTCAGTCACAGGAGATGTCTGTCCCTGAGATGCTCTTCCAGGTTGTAAATATTAAAACTGTAAACTGTACGTCAGCTCCATTTTGACAGGAGATAGCTGGCAACAGATCCTTCTTCTTGGCCAGTCCCAATGGCAACCCCTATGAGCAGGGAAACAAAGGTGGCACCCCATGTTGAAATAGGGGACGGAGCTGACCAGACAGCAGGCCCCTTCCCTAACTGATGGGAACAGGGGCAGGAGTAGCAGTGGAGGCCCCCACTCGGCAGACTCCACACCAGACTGGGGGACACGCAGCACTGGCTTCCAGCCTGGACTGTCCTCTTTCTCCCTACCCCTCCTCTGTTGCCCACCATAACTGCGAGCTTGATCACTCCCCTCTAAACTGTCCCCCTTAGGCCTAGGTATGGGCTAGGAGCACAGTCCACTTAGGGAGGACAGACCCAGGGGTGAGATCCACACACGTCCTGAAATCAGGCTCAAGCCATTTGGGTGGGGGATTCTGTTGTCTCAGATGTCTAAGGTGGAAGAACAGCAGAGGATGGAAGCCAAGAGCTGAGTTTTGCTTCCAACTGGCCGCTCACTGTCCAGGCGGTGTGTTGCCAGACATATGTGTCCTCATTATTGAAAAGAGACTGTCAGACACTGCCTGTCCTCTGGCTCCGATGCTGGCTCTCGTCCCTGCTCCACCTCCCGCCCTATCCATCCTTCACCCTGCCTCACCTCCCTTTCTCGGCTTGCTTGTCAACCTTGGAAACAAAATGTCTAATCTGAGTGTGTATTGAAGCTGTCAGCAAACTGATGCGTTGGGTGGAAGGCAAAAGAAATATATCATCAGTTTGTAAACGTGTGAAGTCCAAGAAGCCGCCAGGTTAACAAGTTTCCTCTTAACTTTATTGGATTCCCTAGAATACTTGTGGAAGTAGAAGGAAGACAAATGCACCAATCTGGTTGCTATCCCCATTTAAAGGAGCGGGAACCACATAAAAACTTCTGAGGGTGTCCTTCTATCTGTATCCCCATCAATTCAGACCACTGGCTTGTGAATTATGCGTGCCAGCAGTTGGATACCCTGGGTAGGTGAGATACAAATAAATGCTCTATCCCTAAACCTGGACTCACATTAACCCCTCTGGTGAGTCTGCCAGTGAGACAAGTTGCCAGTGTGTCCCCCTTCCCTGCCTAATACCACCTGTCCTCCCTGAGCTTTCTCAACATATCCTTGGGAATGGCCCCATCTCAATTCCTGACCAGCAGATTTGGGAGGCAAAGCAAAGACCGTTTCCTAAAGGAAGACCTAGAGGGTCATCTCTCTTCCTGTCAGCTTCCTCCATCATCACAGTCAACATGCAGACAGGAACTAGCACTTGCTCTGTGATCAGCACCATCCCGGACACATACATGTATTAACCCATTTATTCCTTCCGTGACCTTCTGCGGTAAGAACCGATAGTATCTTCATTTTTCATATGAGAGAGCTGAGGTAGCAGTGGTAGCAGGGTGAGCAAGCTGGTGGGCCAGGAGTCCAGCCCTGGCCGCCAGGGATCCAGGGGTCTCAAGAGGTCGGTGAACTAAAGTTTCACTTGAACCCACTTTTTCATTCGAGACACTGTGTCTGAAGCGCTTCGAGAGTGTGTTTGATGAACTAGGTTGCTGCCCAGTGTGGCCATAGAGGTTCGAGGCCAGCTGGTGGCCCCTCAGCTCAAATCCCATCCCACCAAGGAGGTGCCACGTTCACAGTCAAGCCCAGGGTCTGCTTCTGGCATTGCCCTGAGTAGTCATTGACCTCCGTCTCCCCATCCATAAAACTGTATCTACCTCCCAGGGTCACTACGAGGATTAAATACAGTGGATGTGATGCACCTACAACCTGAGTCCCTTATAAAGGAGTGATTTTGGCCATCTCACCATAGCATAGCCCCAGTGCATTCAGTGTTTCTTCTCTCTTGTTTACTATTCCCCACACGGAAGAATTTTTGAACAGGAAATTCACCACCATCAGCAAATGCTGTGGGCTTCTGTGTTAATGAAAGCACAGCCCCCTAACTTCTCTCCACATGTGAATGCTTCCCTGTCCTCACCCAGCCACTTCTCATGTATCATAAAATGCTCTTCGTGGAGACGCTACGCCAGAGGGCAGTCACTGGGCTACGTGTTCCACATGCATCATCTTGTTTAATCTTCAAACAACCCCATGAACCATGTCCTGTTATTACCCCCATTTCACAGATGGAGTAGGCAAGGCCGAGAGAAGTTGACCAACACTTCCCAGGTCACACATGAGTAATGCCAGAGCAGGGTTCACACAGGCCTGCTGCCTTCAGAGACCAAGCCCTTAAAACTAGGAGAGGGTTTCTCAACCTCAGCACTGTTGATGCTTTGTGCCAGATAATTCTTTGTGTGGAGACTGTTCTGTGCCTTGTAGGATGTTTAGCAGCGTTGCTGGCCCACCCACTAGGTGCCAGTAACATCCCCCCCACCTAGTCATAATAATCAAAACGGGTCTCCAGACACTGCTAGATGACCCCTGGGTAGGTGGATGGGGGCAAAATTCCCTCTCCCCCCCCAAATGAGAGCCGCTGCCCTAGGCTGATGATTGCTTCTTGCTTCCTAGAGGTGGCCCAGGACCATTCTAAGACCGGCCTGTGCCCCCCCACTCATCTTCATGCCTGCCTCTGTCAGAACTTTGTTCCTTCAGTTATCTCCTCTTAAGAAAACCTTTTGTCTCTGCTACTCCATGCAGTGCAAGACAGCAAGCCCCAGGCTGGGTGCTGTGGCCCATTGTATCCCAGTGTTCACAGCTGTGGCCAGATGTGCATTTACTAGAGAGAAGTCAGCTGCCCCCACTGCCAGGCAGTCCTTTCTCTCCCACCACAGTGGCTGTCTACAGAGACTTCCTCTCAGCCCAGAAGCCACAAAGCTGTCCAGCCGGGACCATCCCTTCCCTATCATCAGTTCCCCTTTTCCAGGGGAGGACCCCCTCCTCCTCAGACCCTTACCGGCCTGTCCCAGAGGGGGCCAGGCCACCCCCACCACCTCCAGGACGGCCTCTGGGTTTCCTTCTATGTGTCTCGCTGTGCCTGTGTGCATTAGGGGTCGGGGCTGTGACTCGGCCAGTCCCCAAATGGAGTCATCACCAGTGTTCACCGATGAGGCCAGGCCAGCCTGAGCAGCCATTGCTGCCTTCCTGAATCCATTTCTGACTCCGGGATTCGTGTAATAAACCCATTCATCACCGGCCATTCTGGGAAGTCTGACAGGCCGCAGAGTGGGGATCGGGAAATCCCTGCTTGCTCCCAGCAGACCCCTCCTGTGTTCTGCCTCCCTCTCCTCTCTCCTCTCCTGCAGATGTGGCCAGAGAGCTCTGTTCCTCTGGGAAATGGTGAGGCTGAATTATTTCAATGCCAGTAAAGCACCAGCTAATAGAATCCACTTAGTGGAAGGGCTTCGATCCTTGTCTGTTGCTGTGCGCATTCTCCCCTGGGGGGTCTTGAGGTGGTTTCCTCAGACCCCTGCCTCTGGGGTGTACCCTATGCATTTCTTCCCAAAAGGCATTTGTGGATGGATGGGGTGTCTCAGATATCAAAAGAACCACCCGCTCCTCCTGCCATCCCCAGCACTTCCAGTTTTTGAAGCCCCTCAGACATTAAAAAAGAAGAAATGTGCCAAAATGGGCTTTCAGAAATTATGGTATATTTTAAGTTTTTATGTTGAATCAGTAATGCTTTTAACATAAAATGCCAGTGTATTGTGATGATCATAAGATAATTGCAGGGTTTATTGTTAAAATGCTAAGGCAAGGTTCACTGTAAGGTTTGTGGTGGGACAGTGGGACACATCAGTGACTGTATGTTTAGCCTCATTTCCAGATGATGGCAGAGGTCTGAAGCTGAGGCCAGTTGTGGTTCGGCCTGGGCAGATAGCTCCCTGGCAGCCCTGCCCTTGACCCAGGACCCCGGGCCCTTCTCTCCTTTCTCAGCAGCGCAAGTAATTCTCTGGACCAACACCCAGGACCCGTTACCACCTTCTAGATCACACTCTAGACATCTAGGACCCCAGAACCCCCCACCCAAATGACCCGAGCCTGATTTCAGGAGGTGTGTGTATCTCACCCCTGGATCTGTCCTTCCAAGGTGCACTGTGTTCCGAGCACACACCTAGGCCCAGGGAGGACACTTTAGAGGGGAGTGACTGAGCTTGGAGTTGATGGTGGGGGACAGAGGAGGGGTAGGGAGAAAGGAAGGCAGTCCAGGCTGGAAGCCAGTGCTGCGTGTCCCCCGGTCTGGTGTGGAGTCCCGCCGAGTGTGGGCCTCCACTGCTACTCCTGCCCCAGTTCCCATCAGTTAGGGAAGAGGCCTGCTGTCTGGTCAGCTCCGTCCCCTATTTCAACATGGGGTGCGACCTTTGTTTCCCTGCTCATAGGGGTTGCCATTGGGACTGGCCAAGAAGAAGGATCTGTTGCCAGCTATCTCCTGTCAAAATGGAGCTGACGTACAGTTTTAATATTTACAACCTGGAAGAGCATCTCAGGGACAGACATCTCCTGTGACTGAACTTGAATAAAAGGGTTCCAGAAACAGCCATGACTCTGGCGGCAGCAGCAATAGTAGAGCTGATCGAGTCGGCACTTAGTAGTACGTGACTCTGGTTAACCTCTCTGAGCCTTACTTTTACTATCTGTAAAACGGGGATAATCATGATACCGACCTAATAGGATGCTCAGGAAGATTAAATTAATCTGTGTAAAGCTCCCAGAGCAGCACCTAGCACACAATAAGTTCTCCATAAACATTAGCCATTATTAGCCATATCATCCTGGTTTGGTGTTGCCTCTGCATACAAGCATCTTTGCCCTTTCAGCTTATTCTGGAGGAAGGCAAGTGGTCTGTGTAGAACAGCGACGTTCACAAAGCCAGAGGAGAATTTCTTGATATGTATCAAGGAGTGCGTTTCATAACTATTTACTATAAAAAATTTCAAATATATATAGATATAGAGATAGATGGAAGAGTATAAAAAACCCCCATGTACCTATCCCCAGGCTTTACGAATTCTCAAATCACAGCCAATCTTTTTTCATCTATATTTCCATCCACTGCCCAGGGAGTACTTTCTACTCTAGGTATTCTCCTAACACCTGCAATTTGAAAAGATAAAAAGGGACCAAAGAATCCACAGGCGGGACCTAACCCTTAGGAACAGAGGTTCCCACTGGGCTGTTGGCCCCATCCAGGTGTGAGGGACAGGGGAAGGTCCCAGATCCAAAAAGGCAGCAGTCAGCATCCAGGTGGTTCCGTGGGAGACAGAAGAAGGACCCAAACCTGTGGGAAAGGAGGAGGCACAAGCCAAGTCACAGAAAGACATCAATATCAATAGACAGTGGAGGTCAGGAGAGGCCCAGGGCCGGGAGGTGGCTACCATGAGTTAGGCAAGGTGCAGAGCAAGGGACAGGTGATTGTTGTGTCCGTTTACAGGACACATTGTCCTAGAGCAGTTGACCTAGCCAGCTAAGGGACCGTTTTTTCATTCTTGGGCCAAGGAGAAATAGCCGATGAGGGGCCTGGTCTAGAAGTTGAGGGTCACCTGGTTGGCAGCGGTGAAGTAGAAGAGAAGGGACCTAGCCCTTAATGGGGTCCTCTCTCCAGCTTCTCTCAGGGTGTCCAGTTCAGGAATCATCCTCCTTGCCCTATGATGAAGGCAACAGGCAAATATCCCCATTTTCCAGCCTGGGCAAAACCTCTTGGAGGTTCACATTTTGACATTATTATGTCAGCACTTTCGCCCCTTGATGTAAGAGCTGGGAAGTGCATGGCTTTTTCAGCAGTGAGTTGCTGTCTGACCTCTGGCACATTTCTCATAATGAACCGCACAGAAAGCCCCTTTTCCTTTGGTCACCAGAACTCTGCTTGTCCGTCTGATTTCTCAGTTTCTCTCCCTTCAGGAGCTCAGGGCCCAAATGATGTATTCAGCTGGAGTGCTGGGGTGCATGCATCCGCCTGGAGTAATTTATTTCTCGTGACTTTCCTCTTTCCCTCTTCTCTCTTCTTCCACTCCCTCCCTCGGAACACTTCGTTCCTTTTGTCCCTCCAACTGCCTCTTGTCATAACTCTCATGTTCTCAGGACACCAATTTAGACTCCTTTTCAAAGAAGGGACATTCTAAAGATAGCTGGTGGTGGGGAGAGAGGGTGGCCTGCCAGGTAGCTGCTAGAAATGTCAAGTGTGGGGAACAGACATCGATCTAAACAAAAACTGGACACCACACAGCTCAGCTGGGGTGTTGTTCAGCGCCTCCCTGAGGCAGCCTGCGTGCCCCGCAACAGTCCCCCTTATGGAGTGTGGGGACTGAGAGTGCAGCGGGGCATGACCTACGGGTCTCTGCCTCTTCAGTAGCATTTTCCAAGGTGACCTTGATGACAGCAGATTCCTGCTAGCAACCCCACACACACCAGTGCCTTTTACCACATGTGGGCACGGTGGTATCCCACCTCGGTGACACCCAAGGATCCTAATACGACCCTTCCTGGCCTCTTCCCCTCAGATCTGGGCCTTCACATACACCCAGCAGATCATTCAGGAGGAGCTGTGCCTGTCGGTCATCACCTTTTTCCCTGGAGCCCCAGTGGTTCTTGCCCTTTGCAAGAATGGAGATGACAAGCAGGTAAGTGCGCAGTGGGGTCTGCCCTGGGGAGGGGCCACCTTTGATAATGTGACGGCCTGTGTAGGTCTAAGTCTCATGTGCAGGAAAAAAGGGAAACTATAGAAGAGGAAGCGTTGATAAGAAAGAGGTCCTGATGGTCAGGAGAGGGACAGAGAGCTGCCTCTGATGCCACCCATGGTGCCGGCCCCGGTGCTCGGCTTCCCACCCCAAAGCCTGTTGACCTCGTAGGACCCCAGCGTGCATGTGCATCTTGCACTCCTGTCTTGCTCCGATGCCCACCTGGGATCCCAGAGCAGGAGAGGACTGGCACAAAGCCTTCAGGGCCACAAGGATGAGCCAAGCTCAGACCTTTGCCTTTCGGAGGCTTGGGCCCTGGCAGGAGGTCACCATGTTCATAGCACTCTGGGTACACCACATGCCCAATTCCTCTAGCAGCAAGGTGTTGGCTCCACTCAGCTCCCTGCCAGTTGGGTACTGGCATTAGGGAGACTGAGACTGAAATGCCCATTTATGTCTCACTGGCTGTGTGACTCATGGCAGGTTGCTAGATCTCTCTGAGCTTGTTTTCTGTTCTATGAAATGGAGTTGATAATGCCTACCACACAGGGTAGCTGTTTAGAGAAATGAACTGAGATGGTCCGTGGTAGCTGTTCAGTGGTGGTTCCCCAATATGTGTTCACCCCCTCTTTTCTTGTCATGAGAGATGACATCTAGGAAGCAGCAGTATGAGACCCTCCTTTCTGCTTGGGTCCCCCGAGTGCTGATGACAGGAGCAGAGGTTTGCATGTTGCCCAGGAGCCCCACCCACCCCTGGCCCTCCTGCATGGTCAGCCCCCAGCTCGCTCCCACATCTTCACGACCATGCGGACCCCGAGCACGGATCATTTCCTTGTTTGCTCCTGTGACTAACTTGCTTCACATTTTCTGGCCTCTTGCTTGGAAGGTTATTCCCTTCTAATGAGTTTTCCTAGCAAACATTGATTTTGCTTTTACTTTTTTTATCTGATGAAAAAAAAATGACAAAAAACAACAACAATACATAGCAAAGCAATTAGTTGTGGTTTTATTCCTCTCTGAGACCATGAAGTCAAGTCTCGAGGTGACCCTAGGCATGTGGTGAAACATTTCTGATTCCGCTGGAACTCCTGATATTATTGATAGAACCCAGGCCTTAGCAAGAGAATCCTGGTTCATCCTGTCTCCTCTCCATGTTCTCAGCAATGGACCAAGACTGGCTCCCGCATCGAGCACATGGCATCCCACCTCTGCTTAGACACAGACATGTTTGGTGATGGCACTGAGAATAGCAGGGAAATCGTGGTCAACCCATGCGAGTCCTCACTCATGAGCCAGCACTGGGACATGGTGAGCTCTTGAGGATACATGCCGGAACCAGCGGGGGCCATGGGGTGGCGCTTCCCCCAGTGAGAAGCAGACTGGAAATTCAGGCTGCAAGCGGCCTGTGACTACTGCAAACGTCCTGAGCTGGGAGGTGGAGGCAGAGCCCCCCAGGGCAGGAACGGCTGTCTCAGGGAGGATGGAGGAAAAGATTGCAAGCCAAGTGGAGCTCAGAGACAGATCCCACGTGTTCTCAATGCCATGAAGCTCCAGGCCTGACCTGGTCTGCCCCCGATTGATGCTGGAGACAGAGATTTACTGGGAAGTGTTAATGTTGTTTCTTTTCTTACACAAGAGGCCAGAGAAAAAGACCTTTCTGTCTCTAGGCCAGGACTAAACTGAAGGGTTAAAGAAGGGAGGTTGTTTTCGAAACTAATAAAGGAACCTTAGAAGTTTTCTCTGTGTATCTCTTACTTTGTTTCTACTTACGTTAGCTCAGGGCTAGGCTGAGATCTCCATTGAGTGGGCGCCTGGAGGCTCTGGAGTCTTGTGGCAGAGTGGACAGAGAAGAGGTCAGGGAGGTAGGAGACCTGTGTTCTTATCCTGGGCTGCCACTGACTGGCTGTGTGACCTTAAAGAGACCTGTAACTTCTCTGGCCCTTCAGTTCCTGTTATGTCAAGTTAGGGAGTGGGAGCTCATCAGTGGTTCTTACCCAGGGATATATGGTTGGTCTCATCTGGGGGAATTGTATCTATTCAAGGACTCTAGGTTCCACCTGTGGGGATCCCACCTCAGTAGGTCCAGAATGGGGTCCAGGCTCCTCAGTTGATTCAGAGCCCCATCCTGGTTAGAATCACCACCCTAGATGGCTCTGTGGGCCAGTATGGATTTGTAGTCTGTGGCTATTAATGCAGAGAATTTCTTACTCTAATTAATCCCCAGTGTGCTCTGGCTTCAGTGGTTGTTCATTCTTATTAAGTACAGTTTAATAGAATAACCACTCTGTATTGTTTAAAAGTTCCCAAAACATGCTTGTACATTCTCTGCCAAGGTAAGTTTACCACCTGCTGATTAGTTATCTATTGCTGAGTAACAAATTACCACAAAACTTAGCAGCTCAAAGCAACACACATTTATATCTCATGGTGTCTATGCATCAAGAATCCAGTCACAGCTTCACTGGGTCCCCTGCTTCAGAGTGACTTAAAAGGCCACGATCAAGGAGCTGGTGGGGCTACAGTCATCTCAAGGTTGAACCGGGAAGGATCTATGCCAGAGCTCACTCAGTGGTTGTTAGCAGAGTTTGGTTCCCTGGGGGCTGTCGGCCAGAAGCTCCCCTCAGTTCTTTGTCATGTAGGCCTCTCCACCACAGCAGCCTGCCTCACCAAAGCCAGCAAGCCAGGAAGGCACGAATGCCAGCATGGTGGAGATCGCAGTCTTTTATAAGCTCATCTCACAGGTCCCCTCACTTTTCCCACATTCTCTTCAATAGAAGCAAGTCAGTAGGCCCAGCCCATACTCATGGAGAAAGGATTACACAAGAGAGGCCACGCTGGGACGTAGGGATCAATGGAAGCCCTTTTAGAATTCATCTACCACAATAACTATTACATCCCAGACAGGTCTCCCCTTCACCCAGAAAGCCTCAGTGATGGGCAGTTGTTCAAGCTCATTGTTATAAAATACATGACTGTGGACGATGACTGCAGAGGTGGAAAGTGAAGAGCTGAGCGTACAGGCCCAGAATCTCCTCTCGTGGTTATATTTGTTTATACAACCCTCCTCTCGTCTTTGTTAGCTATGATTTAGCTCTTTTGTGGGGTATTTCATTCCCTGCTGTGAAAATGAGAGGCCATGGGATAGAGACATCGGTAGGAGAAGATGTTCTTATGGTTCTTCAAGCTGTGTGTCCACGGAGTTTAAACCAGCCTTGCAAAGGCAAACGAAAGAACAGAAAGGTTCACCAGCGCCCACTTCCCTAAAGTAGGGGGAACAGGGCACTGCACTGTAATAACTAAAGGAGCCAGTATTGTTCTCATCGGTTTCTTTGTCTCCCTCTCTGTGTGTGCTTGTCCTTGAGTCCCCTGGTGACAGGAAAGCTGTCTTTTTTTTTTTTAAGCTGAGCCATCCTGCCACCTATTGGCAGCTTAGCAGCAGCTCAGCTCGGGCCGGGCATTGAACCGCTGTTGCTCAGAGCTCAAACTCTTGAGCGAGCTCTTAACGAACTGAGCCACTCAGCCGGCCCCAAGGAAAGCTGTCTTTTGCCTTGTGTTATTCCCAGCACTGGACTGGGCCCATCAAGCTCTCAGTGAATGTTTTACTAGATGAATGGTTGGAAAAACTATTCCTTGTCTAAGAGGAAGTGACTTTAGTTACATTTTACTGCCCCTATAAAGTCACAGAGTGTAGGTGGCCATAGGTCTCTGAGACGACCGAGGAAATGGGGAAACAGGAGTGGAGAACTCTGCCCCAGGGGACACATTTTTATCTCAGCTGGTTTTGATGTGGCAGAAGAACTAACACTCGGGAATCCCACTAACCTCTCCCTCACTAGTGAAGGACCTTTGGGTAATAAGGAAGAGGCTATGTGAAGGATGGGAGGGTAACCTGCTAGTGGAGATATCGATGGCTGACATGTGAGCTGCTGGGTATGCATCTCTTCTTATTGAATTTCAATTGACATAGAACATTATATTAGTTTCAGGTATGGGGGCATGCATCTTAAGGCCTCCTGAGTGGAAAATGCAGGTTAAAAACTCTGATGATGCAAATAGCAATCACTACAAGTGTGTAGCTCTCCACATGCCTACTGTCCACTAAGCTGATGGTGAAGAAGCTGAAGCAAGAATAATCTGTGATTTAAAAGCAATTGCAAACTTCTACCCATCCAAGACAAAGCTGATGATACCCTGATAGGACAGTAACCGGCTCCAATGTGGGACACCTGTGGCCTGCTCATGTGCAGAGAAGTGAGTGTGACCTGGCGGTCAGGTTTTTTAGTGGATGCCGAATTAGAGTCCTTGGTCAACTCTCATCATTGAGTTTGAATGCCACATTGTCAGGAACCTAGAATAAATTGCTCACTTAATTGTTGTGGGTGAAAGGGAAAGTTTGTCAAATAACATGAACCTATGAAAACAAAAAGCACCTACACTCTTCATAATTTTAGAGCCCACAAGATTTAGACCCCAAACTGAGCTTGAAGAATCACCACCCTGGAATAGTCTCACCACACTGTCAGGTGAGGAGGTGGCCAGGTGTGGCAGAAACCCCCTCACCCGGGAGCACAGCTGGCTAGTGGGAACAGATGTGAACAATATGGAATCTAGTATCTTAATGGTGTGGTGTGCAAATTAAATGAAAAGGAATTTATATATATGTATGTGAACTGGGAATAAGAGAGGCTGGGGCTTCAGGTACTTTCTAGTATCTGGCTTAGAGTTGGAGAGATGATGGTATTGAGTGTGTGGGCAGAAATAGGGAGTGTTTAGGTAATTCTGGGGTCAGCTTAGGTGGCCGAGCCAGGTGCCATACTGAATCTGAGACTCTCTCTTGGCAGTTTGTTTCCTTATGTGCCGTGTAGTTTCTCTGTGTGAGCTCATCTTTAGCAGGAGTTATTTCCTCTGAGCACCTGGTTATGGACACATGCCTCAGGAAAGGTTCAAGTTCGCCTCTGTTGGGTTCCATTGATTTCCAGCCAATTTGTACATTGATTTCTCCATTTGTGGTTTCCACTCCGTGAAAGTGATGCAAATTTGGACCCCACATCTATTCTTGGTACCAGCTTGGATTTTGATCTTTCACAGATGATCTTTTCTCTACCCAAATTGTCATCTTGCTTTCATGCCATCACGACTCACTCCACTGGTGAGTGGGGTTTCTCTAGACTTTTTAAGCACCCAGCTATATGTCAGGTCTCATTTCCAACCCCAGCCACCCTTGAGGCTGTGGTCTTCATGTCTACTTTGGCTTGGGTGTTAAAACCCCAGTCCTGATTACACACATCTGGCTGCAATTCCCCTACAGCTCTCACCCTCACTCTGGCTTTGAATCCTCTCTCGTTTTTGGAATCTGGATTTTTTTCCCCTTCCTCCCTTTCAAATGCAGCTGTGATTTCAAGTAGTTTTATTGTATTTTATTCAATATTTATGTGTGTGTGTGGGAGGGGGCTTCCATGTCAGCTCAGACCAAAATTCCTTAGTGCCATAATTAGCTGTCACCACAGTCCCTCCCACTGGCTGTGGGACCACATCTTGGTATAGACACTCAATGCATTCCTGTAAATAAGTGAGAGAGTCAGCCTGTGATTCTTTAGTACCACTTCCTAATTACCCCCTGGCTACAGCTAGCAGACATTAGAGTTTTAAAAAGACAGCAAAGGCAGAAATGGAAGACCCAGAAGACAAATTTATAACAATGAAATCTCATTATAACACACATAGATTTCGAGATCATGCATATTTTACTTTATAATGACAGAGTTTAATACTGAAAGTGCTAACTGGAAAGAACTATCAGTAATGGGAATCTTTAATTCTGCAGTAGAGCCCAGCAAGAAAGAACCTGTTCTCATAAACCCTGGGGGTTGGTGATGGGAGTGTAGATGGGGACCATTCACATCTCATCTGCAAGTATTTCAGGCATATTCACTGGCATCTGCACCCTGAGTTTTTGGCTGGCCTTCAAGGAGATGCTCACCTTTTACCTGAAGTCCACCATAGTTTACCGGCAGTAAAGTGAAGCCCCTCTTTCCATTCATACTTGAACCACTGTCCACTGTGCCCTTGGAGAGGCAGACCCTGGC
>NW_017731843.1:501404-507814 GCF_001890085.2 Hipposideros armiger
TTAAAATATAGAAAACAACCCTACTTTTGCACATCAGGCTTTAATATTTGCCAGCACGCTGCTGTACACAGCCCTTTAAGTGCACAATACTTGAAAATCTAGGTTTACAAAAAGCTAAACTAGAGATTATTTGTTCATAAGGATGCCTTTGTACAGGGATTCCAATGATTTGAAAATGTGAATCCTGGATTTTGCCCTACCACTCACTGGCATAACCTCTCTGTACCTCAGTGTTCATCTGTGTAAAATGGGGAGATGTCGCAGTAAGCCGTTTCACCTGTCCCATGAGGCTGCCATGAGAATCTAATGAGAATCTAATGAGATGCAGATTGTAAGCTGAGAGGCACTATGGAAAGGGAAGCACCTTTGATGAGAGAAGTAGAGGGCTAGGGCACTGCCGAAGGAAGTCCCTGTCCCCCTGTCCAGGTGTGGTGCCCCAGGTTGTTGAGGGACCAGCCTCCCACCTAGATAAGCTTGGTTGCCAAAGCAGAACATGAGCTATTCCAGTTCCAATATCCTGCAGAGCATCACCCCGCAGCCCTGCTAGTCAGTTAAACACTGCGGCTCCTGAGTACATTTTAATTTCTGATCATTAGTTACACGATTTTCTTGTTAATTCTGATTCAGCAGATTTTGCTGAGACAGCTCTATTTTTCCCATTTTATTTTGGTCTCGCTGCACAGAGCCTGTTCAGACAGACAATAAATTTGGGTGGCTCACCTCCCTCCGGAGATGAAATATCTGCATTTCTGAAAAGGACACAGCCACAGGGGTGAGGGCAGAGAGGAGTCCTCCTCCCACATTTCTCTACCAGGGATTCTGGGGGAACCTTCAGATTTTGGCCCCAGGACACAAACCTGCCGGGAGTGATTATATCAGGGATAACAAGGCTCCACCAGAGCTCAATGGCAGGCAAATCGGAGGGAGGGTTGGGGGGGTTGGAAATAGAACAACTCAGCAAAATCATTTCTGCTTTCTGCTGCTTTTATTAGATCACAGGCATCATGCATTTGCTGTAGATTTATCTAACCTGGAGGTATCAACAGAATTTTGCAACCGACTGGATTGGTTTTGAGCCCTGTATTCTCTCCTCCTTTCCTTCCTTCCTTCCTTCCTGTGTTTAGTTGCTGGCTGTGGCCATTGGAATGAGTAGGTTTATTCTCCTCCTTGGTCTGGTAGGTAACCCCCTCCCAAACTTGGACCTAGGAAAACAAGCTCATCCATGCTAAAATGTTGTTCTGGTCTATTGTAATACCCTGTCCAGGGACCAGTGGCATTTTTCGACATTCTTAAGAAGACCTACTACTCATGGAGGATTTACCACGTGTTGGGCACACCTCTTAACCCTTTTTATATATTAACTAACTTTACTGCCACATCAACCCTGTGAGGTAGATGCAGTAATTTCCCCCATTTTACAGATGAGGAAACTGAGGCATAAAAAGGTTAAACAACCCTCTGTATTTACCCCTGTAGTAAGCTGGTATTTGGTCCCCAGTTCCAGAGTTCATGCCCTTACCAACTGCATTTTATTGATGAAACTTGATTTTGTCACAAGATACTACTGGAGTGACCTGATGCTATAACAGGCCAGTTCAGTCTCAGGGGAGAGAAGGTCTGAGTTACATCTACAACAGAGAGGAATAGATGTGGCTTGTCAACTGAGAGGGAGTCCTGTCTAATGGAGTCCAATCCAGAGCAAGAAGTGGTAGTCCAGACTAGCAGTCCATATCATGAATTCTGGCAGAGGATAGAGGGGTGTCCCAGACAAACAGATATTCAGGGCA
This sequence comes from Hipposideros armiger, assembly GCF_001890085.2. NCBI lineage: Eukaryota > Metazoa > Chordata > Mammalia > Chiroptera > Hipposideridae > Hipposideros > Hipposideros armiger. Next base: position 503,192 of record NW_017731843.1, read on the forward strand.
TGAGACACTCAGCAGTACAGGCATCGGGGACCACTGTCAGCAGGCTACAGGACCCAGGTTGGACCCCAAGCTGAGGTGGGCTTGGGAGTAGGAGTTAAGAGTAAATTAAGAATACCTACCTCCCACCATATATCTAAATTAACCAAAAATGAATCAGTGACCTAAATATAAGAGCTAAAAGCATAAAGCTGTTAGAAGAAAACATAGGAGTAAATCTTCATGACCTCAGATTTGGCAATGGTATCTTGGATGTGACACCAAAAAGCACAAGCAACACACACACACAAAATAATTGAACTTAACGAGAATTTAAAACTTTTGTGCATCAAAGGACATTTTCAAGAAAGTGAAAAGACAACCTATAGAATGGGAGAAAATATTTGCAAATCATGTATCTAGTAAGAATCTAGTATCCAGAATATATAAAGAACTCTTAGAACTGAACAATAAAAGGGCAAACAACCCAATTAAAAAAATGGCTGAAGGAATTAGACATTGCCCCCAAAGAAGACATACAAATAGTCAACAAGCACATGAAAAAATGCTCAATATCATTAGTCATTAAAAAAATGCAAATCAAAACTACTATGAGATACCACTTAATACTTACTAGGATGGCAATAATAAAAAAAACAAAAACAGAAAACAAGTGTGGACAAGGATGTGGAGATATTGAAACACTATTACATTGCTGGTGGAAATGTAAATGGTTATACATATACATATATATTTATTGGAAAAGTCATGACACATGTTTGCAATAGATGGCACTAGTTTTTGGAAGTATTAGAGTCATTCGCATCTATGTTATTGCTATGTCATTTGACAGCTGACAGTCCTAGCTTCATTCTAAAAGAAATTGAGCAATTTGTTTGAGTTTTGGAGATTTTACAACAAGTTGAAGATGGGAGACTAAACTGTGCATTTTTGCCATATTTTACTGTTTTACTTCCATAAAGGGAAGAACGCGAGTCAAGCTTATGAAAACTTGCATAAAGTTTACGGTGACAATGCTCTACAAGAACGTGAGTGCCAACAATGGCTCACGAAATTCCATACTGGTGATTTTGATCTCAGTGACGCTCCTCGGTCAGGGAGGCCCACCGAGGTTGAAGACGACAAAATAAAGGCATTGATCGAGTCAAACCCATGTTACACGACACGAGAGATTGCAGAAACATTGACCATCCATCATTCAAATGTTCACGATCACCTGAAGAAGCTGGGATACGTAAGCAAGCTCGATATTTGAGTTCCACAGGAACTCAGAGAGTTCATTTGACGGTGCGTATAAACATGTGGTGTGCAAACAGTCTTGGTCCCGATGTGATGATTTGCCTCAAACAACATCGAAAGCAGACATTCATCAGAAGAAGGTTATGCTCTCAGTGTGGTGGGATCTTAAAGGTGTCGTGTTTTTCAAGCTCCTACCAAGGAACCAAACAATCAATTCGAATGTGTACTGTCAGCAATTGGACAGTTTGAACGAATCCATCATCCAGAAATGTCCAGAGCTTGTTAATTGTAAGGCAGTTGTGTTTTATCGCAACAACACGAGACCACACACAAGTTTGATCACCCGTCAAAAGTTATTGGAGCTTGGATGGGATGTGTTGCCACACCCACCATACTTGCCTGACCTTGTACTGTCAGACTTCTACTTGTTTTGCTGTCTTCAAAACTCCTTGCGTGGTATAACGTTCAATTCAGATGAGGCTGTAAATCAGCAGTTTGTTCAGTTTTTCGCAAATAAAGACAGGTCTTTCTATGAACGAGGAATTATGAAGCTCACTGAAAGATGGCAAAAGGTTATCAAACAAAATGGTCAATATATTATTGATTGATCTTTGCTCTTTATATAAATAAATGACCTTTGAAAAACATAGACAAAATACATCATGACTTTTTTGAAGACCCAANTTTGAATATCTGATAACCAGGCTTCATTATTTAATTATAAAACATTTTAGACGCACAAAAGAAGAAGAATAGTAGCTTAGCAACCACTTACCCTGTGCTTACTCTGTGCTCAGCATTGTTGTAAGAGAGAGTTAAAGAATTTAACTTAGCCAACCCTCATGAAAATAGTAGCTCTGTATTAATAGCTACCTCTATTATCTCCACCTTACAAGTAACTTGAGGGCTGAGAAGCTGAAGGGACTTGCCCAGAATCATACGACTGGTAGAAGAAGTGAGATTCAAGTCCAAGAAGTTCACTCCAGAATTCTGGGTTCATAACTACAAGGCTCTGCTGCTTCTCACAGAGGATTCAATAATGAATCTTTGCATTCTCACCAGAAGGAAAATGCTGCAAATATAGGGAAGTACCCGGTGCGAGACTCTCTATTGGGCTGACTTGGGAAAGTTAAGTAGTTCTCCACCTTTAACAACTGGTTCGCCACACTGATGCTCAGATTCCTTCACTCCTCACTCATTTGACAGGAGAGGAAGGGAGAAGAGAGTTAGCATTTAGTGAGCTATTGTGATGTGCCAACTATATGCTATGTGCTTTACAATTCACTGTTCTGTTGAATGCTAACAGCATTCCTATGAGGTAGGTGTTATCCTCATGATTTTACAGATGAGGAACAGGAGTCTCAGAGGAATTAAATAGCTGATCGAGGTTGCCTACCTGATAGGTAGCACAGCTTCTTCTCAAAGTACATGGCAGTTCAGCCCCCAGATGCACATGTAAATCACTAAGCAATAAATATTTACTAGGCACCTGTTACATGACAGGCACTATGCCAGGAGCTGGGCAACAGTCCTTGTCTTCAAGGACAGCAAGCAGAAGAGAGAGAGACAGGTGTTTTTTAGGAAGAGTCAGGAGAGAGGAGGAGAGCAGGGTGGGATGGAGGATGTGCTGATGTGATCACAGCTGTGATAGAGGCCACTTGAGTACAAGGGGCCCAGAGGAGGGGATGGAAAAGCTTCGCAAAGAATGGGATGGCTGAGTTGTAAAGCTGAGAGGACAAAGGAAGAGAGGGCGGAATTCCAGACCCGGGAGCCCATGTTTGCTTCTCTGCACAGTCTGAGTACCTGACTCAACCCTGGCTATAATATAAAGGAGGGATTATCTTCATGGGTTTTGTGTATTTATTGTGAGGTTAGAGAAGAATGTGGGACAAAGGAAAGCTGTGCCATGCCCTAGGGAACCCTTTCTGGACTCCCCAGCAGGAGGGATACTGGGAGGCTAGGCATCCTCTCTGTGTCCTAGTGGTAACCCTGTGTGTTCATGGAAAACTTTGCGTCTCCATGGCCTTCGGTGGGAACCGTACCCTTTGCTTAGCCCACTTAGCACTCCATGGCCTGCACGTCCTGTATTGATATGTCTGTCCTCGCGCCCACATTTGTTTGTAAGCTTCTCAGAGGGACTCACACTTCATCTGGCAGGGGCTGGCCCTCAAAGGGTACTGGTTGAACTGAACCACGCAGAGTGGACCAAGACAGATTGTCCAGATGAGCTACGCCTTCACATGCTCTCATGTCTAATCAGCCAGGCTAGAATCATATACATCTTTCTGTTCAGAACTGGCCTTTTGGTTTCTTAGTCTGTTTGAGCAGCACAAACAGGCCACAGTTCATTCTAACCTCCAAGAATTCTTTCTGTTGGATCATGAAGCAAATGAAAAACTCAAACTTAGCCTCTGTTGATGGATAATCAGGTGCTTCTGCCGTGCCACCGTGAGGACTTGATAATACAGAGCTAACAGGAACTTCAGAGTTTTCAGAACTGCCTTGAGGGACCTCCTGCTGTCTTCAGGGTTATTCGGCCTCCTTGAGCAGGACTGGCCCATCTGCGAATGGCAGGGCATAGGTCAGGAGTTCAGAGGACCGCCCTCCCCCTGCCACATTGGCTTTGGAACACCCAGACTAACTCAGCTCTGGGTAACAGCAGACCTGTGAGGCGGTGCTTGGGGAGGGGAACCCATAGGAAGGCAAAGTAGGCACCAGCAGAGGTGCTCCACAGGACGTGTTCTGATTACAGAGCCAGAAGCTCCAATGTGGGAGCATGGCTTGAAATTGAAGGCCCTGCCTCTGTTGGGAATCCAGTGTGGCCCAACATCCTCCATTATAAAGCAAAGTCATTCCTGGGAAAACAGGTTCGATTACCTCTGCCTCTTCTCTACCCATTCTTTCTCATTGTGACAGCCCAACTACATTGCCTTAAATCCTGTATTTCTATGATAGAATGAAAGAAAAGTCGAATACTGAGCACGAACAGAATCTTGAAAGCATTTCTGGTCCAACTTCAGCTTCTTGGTAGGACTGTACCCACATCATAGCAGCCACTTGCTTCTATTTTTACATGTCTTTAGAAATCACTCTTAATTTACTCAGATCAAATCAATACTTAGTGGATGCCTACTCTGTGCAAGTCGCCAGGGTCTACTGAGGTAGCAGGGAAATAAAATGCCCCTTCCCTCCTCATAACTGCCCTGTGAAGAAGGTGGCGTTGTCTTCCTTTACAGTGCAAGAAACTGCATTGCAGAGCAGGACTGTAACGTGTCCAAGGACACACGGTAAGTAGTAATAGGGGCAGGCAGGACTGGAACCCACTTCCTTCAGCTCCAGATCCCAGGCCCCGATCTTGTTCCTTTATTTCAAGAAAGTTTAACTTTT
>NW_017731843.1:509924-532276 GCF_001890085.2 Hipposideros armiger
TATTTCCAAATATCAATTTGGAGACTCTTACATCCTGCATTTCTGGAGATTTGTCTTATACTATTTCTTTGATTATTTAGTGGTTTCTTTCTTCCTCATACCCTATTATGAAATTCTCTAATTTTCTTTGGATTTGTTTTCTTCATTCTCTGTCATTCAGTTTGGAAGACATCCCTCAAATTTCCAATTACCTATGGATGTAAGAGTATATTTAAGAATGAGAGACTAAAACAGCTGGAAATTCTGTATATGGGCAGGGCATGCCACCTGCTGAGCTGAACCATACGGTGATCAAAGGTGGTGTGGCCTTTTCATTGGAGTTTTTCATCCAATTGTCAGTATTGTTTGTTCACACAGTGGGTGTTTGTTCTTGGTTCCTCTAGTTCCTCTGGAAAACAATCTATTGGTTTCCAACTGGAAAATGCCAGACTTGGCTTTCTGAACATGAGGCAGGGGAAGAGAGCTGAGACTACTACATTTCAGCAAGCATGTTTTTATGAAGGAGAAGAAATAAATAATTTGATAAACCAATGCCCCCTGACCCTCATGTTCTTATAGTGGTCCTACCCTCATCCCCAGCCTCTCACCAGGTAGGCCTTAGCTTAGAGCCTGAGACTCCTCTTATAATGTAGAAGAAAATACCTATAAATTGATTAAAGCAACAGGATGTATGATTCGAATAGTTACTGATCTACACTGTGGTCTCTCAGGCATTGCCTTTCTTAGTGGGTCTGCTTGCAGGAGGAAATTTGATGCAGCACATCCTGAAGAGAGAACATGGGGTCTTGGTGACGACATTTCCACATGGAACTCTCTAAAGAAAACAACTGCTTTCCTTTTTTTTTTTTTTTGTAATTTCACTTTGGTTTCTTAGTCGCCAAAGTGGTGTTTGCCCTTTTGAAAATCATTCTTCATAAAGTGTTTGTAAGTTCATTATGCTTTCTGAGCATCTGATTCACATGCCTTGAAGACTTCCCGCCTCTTGGTAAACCTTCAAGTCTTTAAGTTTCAAGGTCATTGCTATGATGGGGCCTTTTCCACTCATCACCTGGTAAGCACACGCACTTGCAGAGTGGGAAAGCCCATAATCTCTTCTGATAGTGTGTCTGACGTACCCTGTCAGAATCTCAGTGGCTGGAGCATAAGAATCTGTTATTTTGAGAAAATCCCCTAGGTGATTCAGTGACCTCCTCGTTGACAGGGGTCTGTACCTTCTTGCCTCTCATGGCTAAGGCCTGAATTTTGGAGCCCTGATGTGTTAGGCCACATGTCCCTGGTACAGGCTACCTGCCCATGTGAACCTCTGCCCACCCACTGCTCTGGCAGGACAGGGTCAGGGCCTAAACTCAGACCCTAACTGTGCATCACTGCTCAGCTATGGTCTTCCCACACTGGCTCTTCTCTGTCTTCACACTGGTCTCAGGCTGGCTTTATGGGCTCACTTGCTCTGCCAGGTTAAATATCCTGACCCCTCACTCGCAACACCACCGCCCAAGTCCTGTTGCCTTGTCCCACTCTGCCTGGACCAGCCAGATGTGCCTGTGACATAAATAGAAAGGGTGCTATTGGGTATTACAATATTTGGTCTAATAAGAGATGCAGACAGAGCACCTAGGAGGAAGGGATGACCTCAGACTGGCATTGGAGGGAGATGTCACACTAAAATGGATTTCAGCAGAAATTTTAGTGGAAGAGTACTGTATTCATAGAGGAGGACAAAGCCCAATCTAGGAAATACTTACCAAACGCCTCCAGCTGTGACAATACAAGCATACTACTCTTACTAGTCCTACGAATAACCATATGTTATCACTGAATCCCTACTCCAGGACAAGCACTGCATATGTATATATGTATATACATATAATTTACATGTGTGAGACTTTTCAACCAACCTACAAGGGAGGGACGATTGTCCCCATTTTAGAGATGTGGAAAATGAGGCACAGTGGAGAAGCGTACTCTCAAGACTAAGTGTTGAAAGGAAGCCTGGCGGCCCAGTGTCCTGATGGGTTTCTTCTCCCCTTCGGTAGGTTCCCGCTGCGTCCCTGTAACTGAAGAATGCANAAAAAAAACCCTTGGGTGCAAGACACATCCTCTGTGCTGTGACAGGGCTGGTTACCTTATTCATTTGAGCCAGTAAATACTACCTGGCTTCACTCAGCAGGAAGGAGCCAGGATGCCTCCACCTGCTGCTGAAGATAACAGGCTGCAATAACTCACTGTCCAGCAGAGCCAGGAGCAGTGAGCGCCCCTGCAGAAGGCTTGCTGGATGGCCTTCCGAGACATTCCAGCCTCTAAGAGCGCAGACCTCCCTGGGCCAGCCACAACTCTTGGGGTGAAGGGCTGCCACTGGTGATGGCAGGACAAGCTGATGGGCTGTGGATGTGCACTGCACATTTCTTCCCTCTGGAAGATGAAGGAGCTTCCCAATGGGGCTTCACCTGTCTCTGGGATGGAGGAAAGATAATGGGTCCCTGTCCCTTTCCTCTTCTGCAGGGTGCTTCGGAGTGACAAGGTCAGCTGACAGCCAGAGACTAAATAGGAGTCAACAGAGAGACAAAGCTCTTTTCCAAAGCTGTTCTCATTCACAGCAGTAAGGTGTAAGCTCAGCTGGGCCTTTTATTCTATTCTTCAGGCCTGTCCTTCAGCTCAAGGATGCCCAGGCCTGTCCCCACAGTGAAAAGACTGACCCAAATTCCTCACCTGCCTTATACTGAAAATAACATTTCTCCTCTGTTAGCGGAGACTTTGAGGCCATCCGGAATGCGCTGTCTCTTTCTCCCAGTAGCCTCCTCTGAGGCTAATCCCTCACCTGTGTCTTGATTCTCCTCCCCCCTTCTCATTCCTGCAGATTTTCCTCCCCCTCTGCCAGCCCCTCCCCATTAACTGAATAGCACCCCAATTTCTCAGCCCCGATCCTTGTTCTCTGAGTAGCATGCTCCACCCAAGTAGTTATTCCCATGGACATAGGTTCAGATCCTAGCTCCTCCAGTTCCTCGCTGTGTGACCAGGGCAAATTACTTCCCTGAACTCAATTTCCTCCTCTCTGAGTGGGGCTAAGTCATACCTATCTCATAATTTTAATGTGAGATTAAATAAAAGAATCACATGATGTTCTTAGCACAGAGCCAGGCATGTCTAAAAATGTTTGTCATCACTGTAGTTTTATGGTGAGGATTAAACATCAGTTTCCAGAGCAGAGGGCAGGGCTTGTTGTTGAGGGCTGACCCGCCCTCCTCAGAGGTCACTTAGAGGTCAGGCTGGGACCTGAGACTCCCCTGTGGGGCTGCCCAGGCCAGTGGAGGACCCGCGCCCCCTGCAGCACCGCTCTTTGATTCTGAATTGGTGATGAGCCAGGAAAAGGAGGAAGCAGAGAAGGGTGGTGAGGAGCAGTGAAGGAAGTGTTGGTCCCCTGGCAGGTCCTGGTCCTTCGTTGCCTGCAGTTCTCCACCATTTGCCTACTTTCTTCCTCAGCCTTTGTGTTTATCCCCCGCCTATACACACTGATTGGGTCTGTCACCCGTGTGCGAGCCCCCGTCCATGCCACCGCGTATGCACAGTGCTGTGGGGAAGCCACGCTGTGCGTAGTGTCGCTGGAGTCGTAGATGAGAACAGATGACAAGCATGCTAGTCACAGAGGCCTGGCAGAGGAAGTCCAGCCTGGCTCCGTACCCCAAAAGCTCCCTCCCCGCTCACAGGGATTGGGCATGCCACACCTCAACACCCAGGAAGTGTCTCCAGCTCTGCCCCCTACTCTCTGTTTGACTCTTCTGCTCTCACGACTGAATTCTGCCCCCTCTTAGTTCCTCATCGCCCTGGTACCTGCNTGTATATATATATAACATTTGTAAATGTATATATGTATATATATATACATATATACATATATATATACATATATACATATATATACATATATACATATATATATACACACACACACACGTTTGGATATATATATATATATATGTGTGTATATATATATATATATATATATATCCAAAAGAAATGAAAACTACTCAAATACATGCACACATATATTCATAATGACACTACTCACAATAGCCAAAAGTGGAAACAACACAAGAGTTCACCAAAGGAAGACTGGGTAAACAAATTGTGATATATACATACAATGGGTTATTATTCTGATATAACAAGGAATGAAGTACTGATTCATGCTACAATGTGGATGAACCTTGAAAACATTATGCAAAGTGAAAGAAGCCAGACGCAAAAGTTCTCAAGTTGAATAACTTCATTTGTGTGAAATATCCAGATTAGGTAAATCCATAGAGACAGAAGATTAGGGGTTGCGAGGGCCTGGTGGAGAAGAAAATAAGAAGTAACTGCTTAATGGGTATGGGTTTTCCTTTTGGAGTGATGAAAATGTTTCAGAACAAGATATTAATAGAAGTAGTTGTTGTACAACAATGTAAATGTGCTAAATGCCACTGAATTGCTCACTTTAAAATGGTGAATTTTTTATATTTTTGTTGCTTTCAGTTTTATATCTCACATATTAGTGAATCGTATATTTCTCGACTTTTTCTGTCTGACTTCATTTTCACTTAGCATGATAATGAAAGCAACAAACAAACAAGACAGACACAAAAACTCAGAGTTACAGACAACAGTTTAGTGGTTTCCAGAGAGAAAAGGGGGGAGGTGGGTAGTAGAAGAGGGTAACAAGGGTCAAATATAAGGTGACAGAAAGAGATTTGATTTTGGGTCGTGAACACACAATGCAATATACAGATGATGGAATTTTACACTGGAAACCTATATAATTTTATTAACCAATAGTACCCCAATAAATTTAATTAAAATGGTGACTTTTATGTTATGTGAATTTCACCTCAATTTAAAGAAAAAGGAAGAAGGAATTAAGACCTTAGAACAACTATGGCACCAAGCCGGGACCGAGATGGGTTCTCAAGTACTTGAATGGAAGTATAAATGATGTGGGGCCCAAGCCCAAGCACAAGACAGGAGCCTAGTCATTAGTCAGAGGCCTGATGCTCAGCCTCAGGGTAGAAGGCCAGGGCTCCCTGAGCAGGTACAGCTTGGAAGAGGGTCAGAGTAAGAGCCAGGAGGGGAGATGGACTGTGTCCAGCTGGGCACAGAGGGACCTGGGATCCTCTTTCTAGGTGCGGCGAGGAGAGACGAAAGTATGTGACCATGGAACACAGGGCAGCTTCCTGTGATTTGGGTATTTTTGTCCTCCCTCCCTCAAGTTGCCATAAGCCTGGAGGTTTCGACAAATGCATTCAGCTGATAATAGATCTCAAACACAAAGGAACAAGTGGGAGGGGTGAAAAGGAGGGCACGTTCTGTGGTTGTTTAGAAAATGAACCAAACAGCTGGAAGGAAAGCTGTTGTTACAGGCCGCCATCTCTGATTCATGCGTCTATAATTCTGACCATGGTCTGAGTGAACCAGGAAGAGCGATTATGACTTCTCCGTGCTGTACCCACCAGCATGGGGTTTATTAGAAGCAGTTAGCAACGTCAGCGGTGCGCTCATCATTACGCGGAACAGGCCGCTGCCTGAATGGAGAGCCACTGCTCCTCCTTGGAAGCCCAAGGCGGGGTGTCCAGAAAGCCCGAGACCCAACTGAGGAACTCTGGGGCTCCCAGGTGAGCCCCCAGCTGCTAGCATGAAACATGCATGCAGGCCTCCACCCAGACTGGGCAGAGACAAGCTCTGGGGGCAGTGAGTGGAAGTCTTCCAGCCTCCCTCTTTGCCATCATCTGAGAGTAGCAGGAAAGGAGAGGAAGCTGTGAAAAGGAACAAGAGGCCTTTGACACGCCCGCCCCCGTGTTCCTGCCCTCCCCTACTTCCTTCCTCGCTACACCTCCTTTCCCTTCAGCTGCCTTTTGCCCACCAAGCTCTCCAGACTTGTCAGCTTCTTCCCCCACCCTGAACTCCACGGCTAAGCTCAGCTTGTCCTTGGACTGAGACTCCCACCACCTCTTCCTGTGACTGATTCTGGTCCCTCCACGTTGGGCCTTATCCTCCATCCCTCCCTGTTTCCATCTTGTCTTGTCTGGAAGGCCAGTTTGCATGATCTTCATTTTGAAGTCTTCCTGGATTGCCCACCCTGATAGGCTCTCTCTACCTCTAAACAACCTAGGACCTGCTTGTGCCTTTCTTGAAGGCTTATTCTATTCTGTCTCGTCTGATGGACTAGTCTCTATGTATCTACCTCTGAATCATCTCCTACTAGCTCAGGGCCTGGCAAATGGGAGAGGATGTGTGTTTGTTGAATGAATGAATGAGTGAATGAATGAGTGAATGAATTTTCAACCTGAGTCAAGTGAAGAGTCTCTAGCACACTGCTAAACTCTCCAGCAACCCCATAGAAGCACAGGCATGCCCTTCTCCCACCCTTGCTATTTCTCTCCCTCACTCCTCTCCAGCAAGCCTGGCAGGGCCACCCATGCTGCCTTCCTTCCTCCCATCCCCCCAACAATCCCAATTAAAACATCTATTCTCTATTTCTTGTGTGTGGCACCCTTAATATTAGGCCTGAAAACAATTTGCAATCAGATGCACTAATTAATCTAATTGAATTTAATTTCCCTTTCTTGGTGTTAGGGGTGAGCGAACTCCATATGCTGACTTATGTAAAGCAATATGCAAATTTGTATCTTAAGCCCAGAGCCTTGCGAATGGTTTTGATTACAAAAAAGGCTCTGCTAAGGCTCTAGGAAACACAAACCACAGCAGTTGCTGGCCTGGCACCCCTCTCTTCCAGCTGCCTGGACACAGTATCCCCTTGCTGTGCCACCTGTGGCTTGGTCACCCTTGTTCCTGCCCCAAACTACACTGTTGGGGCACTCTAAGGGGTCTCTAGGAACATGGATACCATATTTTCTACTTGAAATCTCTAGAACCTGGGTTCCTTCCCTTTGTTTTGTTGCTGCTCCTTCTCCCTCAGTCCCTCATTAAGCTCAGGAATGGATCCAACTTTTGCTGGGAAACCTGATGAGTACCCTCTTGGTGAGACATTCCACCTGGGGAGGTGGTGGGTCGTGCTTTGCTGGCTGCCCCGAATGCATCCAGCAGAGGGCAGTTGGAGGTCTTGGGTGGGGAACCTGGCCACAGTGCAGGGATACTAAGTGCATTGCCCCAACTACTTCACCCCGGTGGAGAGGGGTGGTGCAACCTATGGATGACAGTAGAGCAGAGGGTCATGAGCCATGAGTAGCCATGATTATCCACAGCTGAGTCCTAGGGCCCCTCATAGAGCCCTGCCCTCAAGAACTGTCACACTGGGAGACGATGAGAAGAGATGAACACGGGCACCAAGGCTGTCACTGACTGAAGGGCTTGTGCCTCTGGTGGTTCTGCTCTGTTAAAACTCAATGTCTTAGTTTTGGATTTTCTTCAAAATAGCCCAGGGTGGGGAGAGGAGTATTGCCTGGAGTAGAGAAGAAACAAGATTGTCCATTAGTGAAAAAAGGATGGTCGAAGCTAAGTGATGGCTCGTTAGGGCTTATTTTACTTTCCCTCTATTGCCATATATGTTTGAAATTTTCCTTAATTAAAAAAAAAAGTATTTTTTAAGTCCTAGTTTTGAAGCTGGATCTAAGAGCTGGCTTTTGACTTCCAGTTGAGTGGGGGCTTAGAGAGGGAATTAGAAAAACCACAGGAGGCTTTGTCAGCTCCTGCCAACCTGAGACCAGTGTGGATGAAGGCTGCACCCTCGTCCCACCTCCCCAGGCACACGGAGGGAGGTGCCATCAGCAGTGGGGAGAGTATTGTCCCAGCCACCTGCCCATCCTATGCCTCCTCAAGTCCACTCATAGGATAGGGGGAGACAACAATTTTAGCAGCAGACTCCTGACAATAAAACAGCAATGACATGGACTAGGGTGTGGAGGACAGACTGGAGAAGAAGGAAGCTGAGGAGAAGAAACCCATGTGAGGGTTTTGCAATATTTTTGCAAAAGAAAAAAAAAAGAGGTAACGGTTAGATCAGAGCTTATGGTATGGAAAGGAAAGGGCAAAGGAGAAGCATTCTCAGAGACAACCCATAGCATTTACGTTCATTTACATGAGAGAGGAGCAGGCAGGAAGCTTCAAAAATTGTTCCAGCATGCCAGGATTTGTGGGGAAATCTTTCCTTGAAACAAAGATTCCTGGTCTGGGAGAGGCGAGCAAATGTTTTTTTCTTAGACAAATTTAATTTCAGGCACAATAAGAATCCAAGTGGAGGTTGGGAATTGAACCTGGAGCCCAGGATGAGGTGAGAGCTGAAGAGAAAGATGTGGAAGTTTTAGGCATTGGAGTGACAGGCCAGGACACTAAGACAGTGAGCTCATTCTGGGAGAGACTCCCAGGGAATTTCAATGTTTAAGGGGCAGGAGGAGGAATGGAGATAGCAAAGACAGAGAGAAAATAAAAGGAGGCCTTCAAGTGAAAGAAAGAATTGCAGAGGTAATCATGGAAGCCAGGAGAGGACAGAATTCTAGGAAGAGCATTTAATGAAGCCACATACTAGAGAAAAGATGCATTAAATGAAGAGAGCTAAAGATTTCACACAAAATCCTATGCACTGGATTTCCCACAAAGAAGTCACCATTGACTGTGGCAAGCGTTTAAAGAATTTGTGTGAATGCATAGCCTTTGTACTCAAAAATTCTATAATACTTACGAAACCTTTTCTTTTTTTTTTTTGAGTAAAAGCAATTTCCAAGCCTAGGTCTGTTATGCATGAAATCCATATTCTTCCCTAAATCCAATCTTCCCTCCAGTATATTATATATACTTGAAATATTATTCAAAGGTCTACAAGAACAATGAAGAATTTTCCAATTTAGGTTCTGATGGGAGGAAGAGTTTATTAGTATGAATAAATCCAGTTGAGAAGGCAGACAGTAGAAGACAAGGATTAATGAGTTAAGGATAATTTAAGGGACCCCAGGGTGCATCCAGCCCCTCCCTCTTTAGCATAGGACTTGACGTCACATTTCTGATTTTCTTTTTCTAACCTTACATATCATTCAACATTTCATTCAACCAAAATTTATTAAAGGTGTACTATGTGCCAGGCACGTATCCCACGCTAGAGATAAGATTTTAAAAACTGATGAAGACAGATCTCAGCCATGGAGGAGTTAGTGTCCAGTAGGGAATTAGGGAGTCTCTCTGGGGATTTTATCACAGAAAGGCACAGGTATGAACTGGTGTGGAGGTTAGAGCTGAGCCCAACCCCCTGACCTACGTGAGGTTCCTCCCACACGCCACTGGCTGCCTCACCAGGCCTCTCAAACAGGCTCTTATTTCGCATGGGCGCCTTACTTGGCCCAGCATCAGGAAGTATCCCAGGGCTTCAGAGGAAGCCAGATAAAAGCATCAAAATCTGTGCTTGGCTAGTGTGCCAGCAGCTACCTTGCTGGGTGAGAGCTTTCCAAAGCCCTTTATTAAAATTTATTTGTTCTCTGACCTTCTCCAGACTCTGTTGGTTCCCTTAGCTCTTCCAGGTAGAAAGCAAAGCCTCTCTTTAAGACTGCTGTGCCCTGCATGGGACAAGGGGCATTTCAGCCAGATCTGTGCTGCCAAGTGTCTGAGAGTCTAGATTCTTGCTCTTGTCTGCTTTGAAGCTCTCCTGGGTTACCAATTTCTGGGGATGACTGTGATTACCCAGTGCCTCTGCATTCGAGAGAGATTAGATGAAAGAGAGCAGCCGTGTCTCTGTACTCACATGATAACATGCCACACAAAGGTGTGGGGTTGGAGAGGAGGCTTCTAACATTGTTGACAGAAAAATAAAAGCTGAGGCATCTCCAAGTCCCTACCCACTGAGCCACATCTGAAGGAAAAGAATAATGACCTGGGAGGCAGTGCTGGAACTAGGGTGAGGAGAGTGAAGCACTCCCTCCATGTAAGGGAGCACCAAGAATTCAATAATGAAGATAAATCCTATTTTAATGCACTATTATTAAAAAATCAAAACTATTAATATAAAAATTTCTGATGACCCAAAGATGAAAATTTTAAATAAAGATAGGGTTGATAGGATCATTCAGATAGTGAGAGTTGTCCTAAACTGGATGGGAAGTACTGAAGTTGTTCTCAGGCCAGGCACCTCTTTTTAATGCTAAAATCCAATTGAGTTTCCTTCTCTTGCTTAAATACCTCCCTTGTTCCCAAAAGCATCAAGACAGCGCTTTACAATCCTAGTGCAGCTTCTCCCAGTGCCCAGCAGACTTTAGACACGGAAACCTCCTTCTGTATCCAGGACACATGATCTCTTTCCCACCCCAGGACCTTTGCACTTGCTGATTCCTCCATCTATAGCCTCCACCAGCTCTGCTTGTGGAAGAGACCTATTATCATCCTTTAAGTCTCAGCTCAAATGCCCACTCCTAGAACACTTCTCCACCCACTGGATTTAAATAGGCCTCTCCCACATATGAACAATCACACTACCCTCCTTACCTCTTCCAGAGCATGCTTCACAATCCATAATTATCTTTACTTGTTTACTGTATCCATGGCTAGAACGTAAGCTCCATGAAGGAAGAACCTTGACTGTCATCTTTGTGGTACTGCAGACCCAAACACAATGCCTGATACATAGTAGGTGCTCAGGTCAATATTTGTGACCTGAATGGTCAAATGAAACTCCAGTTCAGGTGTTGCTTCCTCTGCCAAGGCTGCCGGTATAATGGTCTCACCACCACCAACTGCTCACCAGAAGTCACAGCTTTGTTCTCTGGCATCTTGGAAAAACCCAGATACCCAAAAGTCACACAGTTGATTGGAGATGGAGCCTCCTTTTTCTCCTTGTCCACTTAGCATCTCCTGCCTCCTGCCCTGGGCACTGAGTGCTAAACTGAGGCTGCTTTTGGTCCCTAGTGGTTCAGTTCCTAAAAAAAGGTGAGTGCTGCAGCAATCCAACAAAGCTACAGTGAGTAATTGTTATTTTCTTGCACCACATCCATCAGGAGACAAGTCCTGGCATTTATCTAGCAGCAAGTGATCGTTATCTGGTGGCAATGTTCTTCCCACTGACAATATCTTCTAAATAAGGGTGAGCCATCCAGCAGCCTGCCTGCCACTGATTTCTTCCTGTGGGATAAACCACATTCAAATCAAGGCATCGGGCACAGGCGTGGGGAGCATGGAGAGAGAAGGTTACACAGACGGTGGGTGCTTCACAGTCGAGTCAGAGAAACTTGCCTGAGCTTTGATTCTAACAAATGTTGATGAACAGATGTTGGGAGAATATGGAAGACAATACCAGAGAGAATCTTCATTTCCTCTTCAGCAAACCTTCATGCATATAGACCATCCAGTAAATTACCTGGATAGTGAAGCTCTGGGTGTCAGGAAGGTGAAAGGAAAGGATCTCGTGGCTGTTGAGCTCTGTTCCTTGTCTTCCTACCATCAGACCAGAATCTAGAATGGTTTGAGTCAAGGAGCTCAGAGCAAACTGCCATCAAAGTAGCCCTGGACCTGGCATCAGAAGACCTAGGTTCAAGTCCAGACCCCTCCAATTCCTAGTTCTGGACCTTCGGCAAATCAGACTTGTTACATATACATAGCCCAAAAGAATTAAAAGCAGGGACTGAAACAGGTATTTGTACACCCATGTTCATAATAGCATTACTCACAATAGCCAAAAGGGTGAAGCAACCTAAGTGTTCATAGATGGATGAATGAATAAACAAAATGTGGTATATGCACATAATGGAATATTATTCAGCCTCAAAAAAGGAAGGAAATTCAGATATGCTACAACATGGGTGAACCTTGAGATCCTTATGCTAAGTAAAATAAGCCAGTCACAAAAGGATAAACACTGTGTGATTCCACTTGTATGAGGTACCTGGAGTAGTCAGATTCATAAGACAGAAGGTAGAATGGAGGCTACCAGGGCCTGAGGAGAGCAGGGAATGGGAGTTATTGTTCAATGTGTACAGAGTTTCTGTATGGGATGATGAAAAAGTTCTGGAAATGGATAGTGGTGATGGTTACGCAACATTGTAAATATACTTAATGCCATTGAATTGTACACTAAAAGTGGTTTAAATGGTAAGTTTTATGTTATGCATGTTTTACTACAATTTAAAAAACCCTCAGGGAGAAATCCTGGAAGAAAAGTAATGTTATGCTACCAGAGATCTTTGCACTAGCCAGTCTAGGATGATTATAATGTTTGCTTAAAAATCATTAACTGCTCATCAAAGAAGGGGCAGCCAAAGACACTCAAGACATGACAAGAGAAATAGCTCTGCAATGTTAATGTAATTCAATAGGAAATGAGGATTTGATTTACAGAAACTCAGTTTTTATGTAACTTTCTTCAGAGCCTGTCTGTTGTCCAACTCAAACAAACCTGCATCGGTATTCAAAGGAGCTAAAAGAAAACACGGTGGAATTTGACCATGGGTCCCTTTAAGACATTCAGGGACAAACAGTATGCCACATGTTTCTTGGGCTTTTAAAAGCCAGCGTTCTGTGCTGATGGTCCCCCCCGGCTGTATAGATAATTGTAAAACAAACTCCATATTCCACTGACACCCTTTCTAATTACTTCTCACCTTCATTAGGCTATTAAAGTGATAGATGGTAGCAATTACATTGAACCCCACTGAAAACTCTCTATCTGTGACGCGCAGTGACGAGAACATGAGTTATTTACCCAGAAGCCAGGATGAACTTGGCTGCCTCGGCCGAGCTGAGGAAAGAGAATCCCCGTGCAACCACCAACAGCATATGGATTCCCTGAGCAATGTCAGGAGGCAGCGTGGCACAGGACGCAGTGGTGCTCACTTTTCCACTGGCTTCACCAGATGCCTAGATGTGGAACAGAAACTATATTCAGGTGTTAGAGAGTTACTTAAAACGATTTGAATACAGTCAGAAGACAGCCTGCAAAAGACTGAAATGCTCCTAAGCATTCTATATGAGGACGAGCTGAAGGAGCCAAAGAAGTGGAACCCGGAGAAGAGAAGACATGGGAGCACATGGCCATCTCCAGACATTTCAGGATGAATTAGACTTGTTATATCTACATAGCCCAAGGAGGATGCAGACAACTGAACACCCTACTCTAATAGGTTTCAATAACTAGGACTTACTAGTTTGTATAACTGGAGGTTCAGAAGTAGAGGGTCGTCAGGGCTGGTTGATTCAGGGGCTCAATGATAAAATCTAGCTCTCAGTTTCTTTCCCTTCCTCCACTCTGCCATTCAGTGTCAGCCTTGTCCTAAATTGGTTACTCCAGTATGCTTATGATGGCCACTGGTAGCAATAAGGGCTGCATGCTCTCTTGCTCTCATCCGGTAGGAATACAAGACCTGACTCCCCATAACTCTCAGAAAAATGAGGAAAGCCCTTAGAAGCCCTCAGCAAACATCTCTAATCCCATCTCACTTGCTGGAATTGGGTCACATGTTCATTTCTAAATCAATCACTGGGGTATGGAAGATAGAATTATTCTAGTTGGTTAAGAATAATCATAACCCAACCTGAAGGAACTGCTGCAGGTCAGCTTCTCCTGAGATTTCATGGGGGAACAGTGGCAACCTGAGCAATATTGGGCTCCGCTGGGAAAGAAGAAAGGAGGATTGATATTTGACAAGGCCACCAGCAACTTTCACTATAGGGAAAAATAGGGACCAACAGGTAGAAGCAGAGTTCATAGAAAGAGCTTCTGACACTGGGGGGCAGACATCCTGCATCCATTTCATAGCTGCTCCCTTCAATAGCAATGGCAGACATAGCTAATTAATCAGTCACTCTACCACTGAGCCTGGGCAGCCTCAGCATCCTCCTTAACTTGGTCATCCAGGCAGTCACTAACAATAAATTAGACAGCGCTCAAAAAGAACCTTGCCAGAGCTGGCTGAGTGGCTCAGTTGGTTAAGAGCTCACTCAAGGGTGTGAGCTCTGAGCAACAGGGTTGCCGGTTCAATTCACAGCCAGAGCAGAGCTGCCAATAGGTGGCAGGATGGCTCAGCTAAAAAAAAAAACAAGAAGAACCTTGCATCCTTCTATCAGTTAGGACTGTCCAAAGATACAATGGACAGGCTTAAGAGGAGTAAGTGCTGGGTCACTGGCAGTGTCGAAGCACAGGCTATGTGATCTGTGCACAGGGATGTCGTCATAAAGATTTGATCACAGGCAAAGGCTGAGACTCTAAGATTTTTGTGGTTACAGATGGCTAGGGAAGGAAGCTAGGGCATTAATTAGATCAGGCTTCAATTAGCCATGGAGGTAGGGTTTAAGAGACTTTTCCTAGGTCTTTGCTTTTTTTCCATGGCCTTAAAGCTTCACATTCCTTACATGGAATATCACCCCAATCATCAGCAGTTCTCCAGAGCATTCATCCTAGTCACAAAATACCAATACCTTTGCCTGGGGCTTTGGTTTGTGCATACTCTTTCCGTTTAGCTTTCAATTTTCAGTTCTTATTAAAACACACACGAATTAGGTATCGTGGTCATTTTACTCACGCATGCTCCTCAGAGGTTGGTTGCCTTGCCTAAGATCACACAGCTAAGTTGATGGTAGGTCTGAGACAGAATCTTAGATCTCCTCTCTAGCTCAGGACACTCCTCTGGAAGCACCAGGCTATATGAAGGCTGAGGTGCCTGCACCTGGGCATGCACATGACAGAAACACAGACAGCACTGATGTGGGCAGGAAGAGCCAAACAGGCCTCAGCACCTGAAGTGTCCTTATGGCCCATGCTGGAGGCCTGAGAACCAGCAGCTGTGAATGTGGCCAGCTCTTCTATTCTACCTGGGCTTCAGTTCTTCCATCTACCTCCTGGCCTGTGTCCTGTAAATAGGAGATGCTAGTATGGCTAAGATGCTGTAGGGACAAGATGAGATGTGAAGGCAGTTCCTCCAGCTTCTCCCTCGGGAGCAGATACTCCAGGTTCATCTGAGCAGGTGGGAGCCCCTGTGGCTGCTTCTTTCCATGGATCCTGGATCCTGTAACCTTGATGGCTGGGGGAATGGGAGGGCAGGGGAGGGCAGCGGCAGCCTGGGATTACACCTTGCGCAGACGCACAGCTTCTGTATCCTTGCTCCATCTCTGCTTTAATCCATTTTCAGCTTGGCAAAATGTATGAAAGACCAGCAAAATGTGAAGGGAGAACCTGAAAGGAGTTCTCTTTATCTCCAGTGGCTTCTGACAGCACAGTTAGACAGTTAACGTATTGAGCCTCGCCTGTGTGCCAAGCCCAGTGAAATGTACTCAGTGCATATTACCTGGGTGGTTCTCTCTGGCAGTGCTGTGACACAGTGCTGTGTTTCAATCATCTCTGAAGAATACTGCTAGAAATTCAATAGAACCTGTCTTCTTGTTCACAGTCTGTAGCACAGTGCCTAATCTTAGTAGATTTAAAAAAAAAATTAGCTGACAGACTGAATGAATGATGAATCCCATTTTATAGATGAGAAAACCAAAGCATATGATCCTTAGTTGATAGACCAAAGCAACATACAAGTTAGGGCAGAGCTGGGACTGGAACTAGGTCTTCTCCCTCCTAGTCTGATTTGGAGCAAGATTAGACAATCTCTAATATCCCTCTGTGCTCTCTAATATTTGGAGACTCAGATTCTGGATCAGCAAATTAGTCTCTAGGCCAGCGTTGAGCAGTAGAACCTTCTGCGATGATGCAAATGCTCTCTACCTACACTGATAGAGTAGCCCCACTGGTCGCACGTGGCTATGGAGCACTTGGAATATGGCCAGTGTGACTGAGGAACTGAGCTTTTAGTTTATGTGGCTAGTGGCTACTGTATTGGACAGCACAGCTCTAGCATTTTTCCTTCCCCAAGGCTCAGCCCCACAACCTCTGCAAACATTGATACTGTAGAATTTTTCTATTGGCAATGAAACTTAGAAAAACTTTCCTATATCCCTTGGCAAAACACACCAGGCCCCCAGAAATGCACCAGTCATTCTTCAGTAGTTGTGTTTCATTCTACAGAAGGGAGATGAAAACAAAATTGAAAGAGTTGAAGCAGAAAGGCTATTGATTTTTAATCCTTTTTTATCATCTAAGAATTTCAAGGTATATTCCTCATGTCATTCTAGTCCTCTCCTGGGAATGGGGAGAAACTGACCTATAAGCCTTGGACAGCATCAAACGATGTGAATTAAACACACTTTAAAGAAAACCTCTCTAGTCAACATCATTTTTTTTCTTAGTGAAATGTTTAGATCTTTACTATTGTTTTCTTTTGGGCTCTTGCCAGGAGAAGAAAATTTTTTTAATAGATTAAGCCATGAATTCATTAACCAGTGATTTAATTTCTAGACCCCCATTCTTCTAAATTGTTTTCTCATCCATAATAGAACCATGGCACATCTGAGCTGGAAGACAGCTTAGGGGACTTCCAGTCCATAAAATTGATAAGGATGAAACCGTTGCTGCTTATCCAAGCTTGTGCGACCTCTGGGCTATGTTCTCTACACCGTAATTGTAGCCCTCACTTATCCATTTTATAGCTGGATAAGTAGCTGAGCTAGAATTTACATCAAGGTCTATCTGGCCACGAGGCTGGGACTGTACTCTAAGCTTTCCAATCATTTCATGGACATGGAAGTGGAGTCACAGAAAGCTGTAGTAACTATAGTAGTCAGGACTTGACCGCTTGTCTTTTTGCTCCATTCAGCTCTATCCTTTGATCTCAGATTTACAGTTCTGCCCTCAGCTTGCACATATCACCCTCCCTTCCTCTTTACCAATACCCTTTTTCTTTCCCAGAAAAGAAGTCAAAATACCCTACTTGCCTGCATTCACGCCCCTCCCCAATTTGGTGCCAACCTTCCCTGCACCATTCCTCACTCCCACTCAGTCAAGGGAAGCCCAATGTTTGCATGCCTTCTACACTTTCAGAATTGAGCATTTTTCTTGCTGCGATAAAAAAGATATGTAAAAGCAAATTACATACCTATGTAC
Source organism: Hipposideros armiger (assembly GCF_001890085.2). NCBI lineage: Eukaryota > Metazoa > Chordata > Mammalia > Chiroptera > Hipposideridae > Hipposideros > Hipposideros armiger. Next base: position 526,864 of record NW_017731843.1, read on the forward strand.
TGACAAAAATGTGTTGGCTCTAAACAAAAGATATTTATTACAGCAATATACAAAACAGGGAAATGCAAAAAGTAGAAACAACGTGCATGGTCAACCATAACAGCAATGTTAAGAATAAAGTATTTATAGTCTATAGATTCATATAAAGCCACTAAAATGGAAGTAGAAGCCCGTGACATGGGGGGATTTGGCTATCCCAACTGGAAAAGCTAAAGGAAAATAGGTTCTATGTCCCTGAGGCCTCCTGGGCCTATAGAGCATTGAGCAAAACCGGGAATGGCTGAAGTGGGCCCCATAATAATAATAGCAACAATAGTGATAATATGGGCTAATTAAGCTTTGCATTTGTTTCTAAGTTAAAGTTTCAGCACTTGCCAGTACCTCCTTGAAGCAAGTTCTCGAGGGGGGCTGAGAAAGTAAAAATCACAAGGGACTTGCACTCAGAAACCATTAGTTCAAGGACCTGCTGAGTCACTGAGACTTCACTGTGCCCATCTATAAAATGGGACGGACTCTATCCACTGTGTAGAGCACAACTGGCAGCTGGTAGCACCCCCCCCCCAACTAGTGGGTCTTCCCGTTGCTCCTTCGGTGAGTAAGCACCACTATTCGGGGCTTTATCCAAGCATAGGGTAAGGGCAGCTTCACCATGGCACCCTGGCAGAACAAAGGGACAACCACCGCTGTTTGGACTTGCAGGCCCCACCAGGATTTGCCTGAACTTGAACCAAATTGATTTGCAGCAATCTGTCCACCTGGTGGCAGGCATGGGGAGGCAGGGACCTGCCATGACTCCCCCTGGAGTTCCGCTGTATTTGTGGATTCTGTGAAACCAGAATATTAGAACTGGGCCTAACAGCAATGATGGCAATAGCCACACATAACCGGGGGGCTTCTCATGCTTTAGCAGCCTTTCAGAGGACATTTCCAGACTCTGGTCAATGCACAAGGCAATTACCATTTCCATGGATTATTGTCACCAAATGTTCTTGCAAATTCCTATGTTCTCCTGGTTGTGCTAGTGGAGACCATTGTGGAATGACTCCAGCTCTGCACTGTTAGGCCTAAATACTCAGCCTGAGCTGTCCTCCAGGGCCACGCGGGCTGGGAGCTGGATCCTTATCTGATTCACTTTTTAATCCCTTAATTCAGAATCATGTGCAATGGCTAAAAACAGTGGCTTTCAAAATTTTTAAGAAACAGAACATGCCCCCCCCACAAATGAAATCTCATCTGAAACTTATGTGTTTCTTTTATAATTTCTAATTAATAATATTAACTTTTTACAAAGTCAGTGACAATAATGAGGTTGTTTTGATTACCAAATGAGATTAAATCAGGAACCATGGATGACAGTTGCATTTTTTTGTATCAGCTTCTGCATCCGATTTATATCAGTGTCTTATTTTGGTTGTATTGTATTAATAATACATAATAACTAATACTTCAGCACTGCTCTGAGTGCTTCCACCATTTAAGCCTCAGAACAGATAATGTCATTCCCCGGTATGGAAATGGAGGCCCAGAAACCTGGATAAGTGGCCAAAGACCTCACAGCTAGAGAGTGGCTGGGTTCAAACCCAGGCAGACTGGCTCCACAGTCCATGACTAAAATAACTATTTTCTTTTTGCTTCTCCCAATGAAAAGCCTAATATATAAAAATATGTATTTGTAAATAATAACTTATTAATTGTCTGCCCTGCAAACCCAGACTATTGTGTAATTAAACTTGGAGGGCAAAAGAAGTTTTATTCCATGTTCTAACAAAATATAAATAAATAACCTGATGCCTGCAGCACCCCCATTAGGATTCAGAGAACAGTTTGAGACTTCCTGACCTAGAGCACCAGGGACATATTGAAGGGACATTCCATCTGTCCAAACACACGTGCAGAGGACCCTCAGGGTATAGGAGAGACAAAAGACATTGGCTGGCATTTCACCAAGTGGAAATCTCTCGTCTCTGGCACTACCAATATTCCCCATTACAAATCTTCCAGCTGGTAAACAGAATGATGCCACTGACATTTAATTGAAATGTCAGCACATTTAGAAAGAGCCCTGATGAAACTGCCAAGTTAAAGTTATCGCTGATGACTTAAGCTAAATGGAAACAGAAAATCTCCACTAACACCCACCCCCCCCAACACACACACACACACACACACACACACACACACACACACACACTATCATATCAGACAGAGAGAAAGCAGAGGGCTTCAGCTGTCCAAGAAAAATTTACAGATAGTTGTTAAATGGAGTTTTATTCTAGCTCTGAAAAAGTAGGGGGCAATTGGAAAAACTTGGGAAAGTAATCAGTCTGAGACAGGCCAGTGCCCGTGTAAATCAATCCAACAAGCATCCACTGATTAAATTGCCTTTGGATAGTAACATTACCTTATGTTTTCTTGCATAGCTTACAGTTTACAGAAGCCACGGCAGATGGCAAAAATGGCCCCAATTCTATACGATTCCCTGCATTCTCACCTTATGCCATTAGAACATTGCAAAGCCCTCCCACTCTGATGCTGGGCTTAACCATGTGATTTGCTTTGGCTAATGGGATGTTAGAAGACGTGACATGAGCAGAGGCTTGAAAAGCACTTGCATGTTTTCACTCATTCTTGGCCCATGCCATTGGCATTAGAAGAACATGCCCATGGAGCAGAGTCAAGGCATCACAGTTGTCCCTAGGCCATTCTAGGTCAGCAATAGCTAACCAACTCCCAGGCATATGAGTGAGCCCAGCCCAAATCAGCAGAGCCATTCAAGTGACCTGCAACTGACCAGTCAGTCATATGAGCATGCACAGTCAGGAGCAGCTATGTCCAGATTTGCTGGACCCCACAGACTAATGAGCTAATTCAGTGTTTACTGTTGTATGCCACTGTGGTTTTGAGGGTTTTGTTAAGTATCACGAATATGGCAACAGATATCTGATGAAGAGACATGCTTTGCATGACCTCCTGTGTCCCCTTTTTTGGGAAGGAATGTGGGACGGGGGTGACATTCCATTTTATAGATGAGAACACCGTGATTCATACAGGGTAAGTGGATTGCCTTTATTTCCACAGCTGCTTCCTCTGATGTCTGGTTCTCTGCTCATGCTTAAGTCATGCAGCCTCTCTGAAATACTTAGCCAACAGCATTAACCTAGAGGCTGAATTCATATTTTTTTCTCTTAGATCAAAGAGGTAGTTTTTATTAGTTGAAAGCACAGAGGGAGAGCAGATGTTTCAGAAGTTCTTGGGCTCAAAAGGCAAAAGCTACACAAGCATTTGGCTTTGCAGGCCCCTCCCACTCTGTCGCCCTAGGATACCACTCTTTTTCCCAGGACTCTACTCTGCTTTGAAGAGAGACACAATTCAGTCCATGTCAGTCAGATGTGTGTTTCTCTTGCCATCTCTCTCTGGCTGATTCCACTCTCAGGCTCCCTTCAAATGCTTCACAGAAATCCCCGCCAGGCAGGAAAACCACTGGAGAGTTAGGAAGAAATGATCAAAAATAATTTTTTTGACCTTGCAACACTCACCTTAAACATCTACTCTAGCTCCCAATTTTTCCCAACTAAAGCCCAAACTCATGTAAGATCCTTTATAACCTGGACGAACCTACAATTTGAGTATCACCACTGCCTCCCACACCCCTCCCCAAATTTCTCTCTGTTTCAGATCAGAGACGTCCTGCTCTTCCTGAATAAATGGCCAAGACCACACATCTAGGAAATGGCAGAGTTGGCAGAGCCAGGGCTCCAAGCCAGGCAGTCAGGCTTCATAGTCCATGATCTATGACTCAAAGAACGTTTTGAACTTTTGCCTCTGCTCATATGACTCCATCTGTTCAGAGTTCTCTGCTCTTCCTTTTTCTTCACTTGGTGAACCTCTATTCATTTCTATAAGATTACATTCACTTCTTTAAATACTTGAAAGACACACGCACTGTATGTATTTGTTCGTCATTTGTTTTGTCTGCCTGAGGCTGGGACGTGTAGAAGTGCTGCTATATCCTCATGACAGCCTGGTTCATACAGAGCCCTCAGAAATTGGAGGGAATAGTAGACTTTGTTCTACTTTGGATTGCCCCTAAGTTAAGGGTGAAACCTGATAGGCCTCAAGAAGGTAGGCTTTACAGGTTCAGAGGGCATCTAGATTACTCCCTTTTAGAAACAGGTAAGCCTAAATAGATCCATTTACTTTAAGTAGGTCTTAAACACCTGCTTCACAGGTAGGACAGATCCCAAATTCCAGTGGCCTGGAGAGGTAGTGATCACATGGATTGAAAGTGCCTCTTTTCACTGATCTACTTCCCCGGTTGCTGTGAGCTCATCAAAAGCACATGCTCTGTTGTGTTCATCTTTGTATTTCCATATCTCTCCTCTGACTTCCTCATCCCCAACTCCAAGCACCTACCACAATGCCTGATACATATTAGAAACTCAATAATTGTTTGCAGAGAAGTGAAAACTAAAACAAGCTCCTGGGCATTAGACTTCCTGGGGTTCCTCTGAGATGTACAGTCACCTCCTCAGAGCTTTTGGTAAATTTTTCTGTAAAGCTGGGAGTGCTGTAGAAATAACATGTGCTCTGGAGTCAGAAGATCCTAGGACTATCATTTAACCTCATTGGTCCTTACTCTCATTGTTTCTTAATCTGCAAAGTGCAGATAGTATATGGTACCATCATAATACACACACACACACACACACACACACACACACACACACAAAGAGAGCTTATTTTTCCAGAAGCTATGATAGGTGGGGGAGAGGAATAGGATGTGTATTTTGAAAAGCTTTCTCCTTAGGTTTCTGATATACTAACCCACTCCAAATGCAAAAATCTCTAGCCTAGTTGTGAAGTAAAGAGAGTTGGGTTGGAATGGAGGAGTACATGGAGTTCTGGGAGAATTTAGGTGTCCTAGACAGTTTTTAAAGAAAGGAGTGGAGTTGACTCCCAGAATAAGGATGAAGACAGAAAACATACAGGACAAAGGTAAAGGAAGGTCACAGCTATATGTCTTTATCATCCATATAGACCAACGATAAATATAGGGAAAAAGGTCATTAAGAAATCATTTTTAGATGCCTTATTGACCCTGTCTGTTTTGGAGGAATTTAATGGTCCAAGTTTTTGGAGACTATCAGGAGGGTATGAGGGCATGCTCAGGACAATGACTGGGACAAAGATGGGGTTAGGGAGAAGCTGTGAAGGTGCTTTCACTCTTCACTGGCTTCGTGGGAAAAAGAGAATCCAAGATGGAGGAATGGGTGTTGATATTGGAGCAGGAAACCAGCAGGCCTATCAAGTGTCTGGAGGAGAAAAGACAAGCAAGGACTCTAACATCTAAAACAAAGCCCCAGGGCCGGCCGAGTGGCTCAGTTGGTTAAGAGCTCGCTCAAGAGTTTGAGCT
>NW_017731843.1:533084-543576 GCF_001890085.2 Hipposideros armiger
ATAATGGGCCCTTGAGCCATTCTCTACCGCTCAGGCCCACTTCTATTTATTTGAAGTGTACTATCTCTTCTAATAAACTGCTCTTTCACCATTTAAAAAAAATGTATATATACACACATACATATATATATATATATATATATATATATATATATATATCTGTGTCTGTGTCCTAAGAAACTATTCTTTTCATTTAACTAGGATAGAGTCACAGGAGTGGGATTGCTAGGTCAAAGGATATATATACTTTGAATATTAATAATTGTTGCTTGCTCGCTTCCAAAATAGCTGTAACTATATCACTATCCGAACCTGCAATGTATGAGAATATTCTTTATTCCTGACGTCCCTGCCAGCAATAGATACAATAGTTCTTTTCAATTTTTGTCAGTTTGATGGGTGCAAAAAAGATATCTTATTGTTATTTCAATTTAGACTTCTGTGATTATCAGTGAATTGAGTATATTTAATGCCATTTGCATATGACCTTCTATGAATTGTTGTAATTTGTTCTATTTATTGTGATTTAGTCTTTTAGTCAATTTATAATTTCTCTTTACATAGTAGAAGAATTAACCCTTTAGCAACTGGCTGAATTACAAACATTTGTATGGATCTATTACATGTCTATTATCTTTGTTATATCTTTTTTGCCAATATGCATACACTAAATTTTTTATTGAGAAATAATTTGCATACCATAAATATACCTTTTTAACTGTACAATTCATTGGTTTTTAGTATATTCACAAGGTTTTACAACCATCACCACTATCTAATTCCAGAACATATTCATCTGCCTGAAGAAATCCTGTACCCATTATTAGTCACTCTTCATTTCCCTCTTCCCCGAGTCCCTGACAACCACAAGTCTGCTTTCTGTCTCTGTGGATTATCTTATTCTTGATATTTTATATAAATGGAATCATACAATATGTGGCCTTTCATGTCTGCGCCATTCACTTACTGTAATGTTTTCAAGGTCTACCCATATTATAGCATTTATCAAAACTTCATTCCTTTTTATGACTCAATACTCCATTGTATTGATACTATATTTTGTTTATTCATCCATTAGTTGATGGACATTTGGGTTGCTTTCACCTGTGGGCTATTGCAAACAGTGCTGCTATGAACATTCATATACAAGTTTTTGTGCAAACATATGTTTTCAATTCTCTTGGGTGTATACTTAGGAGTGTAATTGCTGGGTCATGTGGTAAGTCTATGTTTAACTTTTGAGAAATTGCCAAACTAGTTGTTTTCCAAAGAAGCTATATATCATTTTACATTTCCACCACTATTGTATGACAGTTCCAATTTTCCTCTTCTATATTTTGGAAGATTTTGTGAACGGATTAGTGCTAATTCTTCTCTAAAACTTTGGTAGAATTCACCAGTGAAGTCACTTATTCCTGGACTTTTCTGTGTGGGAAGTTTTTTGATAACTAAGTCAATATATTTATTGGTTATAAGTCTTTTCAGATTTTCAATGTTTTCTTAGTCAGTGTGTATCTTTCTAGAAACATGTCCATTTTACCTTAGTCATTTAGTTTGTTGGCCTAGAATTGTTCCTTATAACACTATTCATTATAAAGTCAATACTAATGTCCTTTTTTTATTCCTAATTTTAGTAATTTGAGTCTTCTCTCTTTTTTTAATCAATCTGCTTAAATATTAGTCAGTTCTGTTGATTTTTTTTTCAAAGAACCAACTTTGGTTTTATTGACATTTTTATTATTTTTTTAAATTCTATATTTCATTTATTTCCATTCTAACCTTAATTATATTTTTAGTTTACTTTTATTTTTCTAATTTCTTAATTAAGGTAGAAGGTTAGATTTTTGTTTTGAAATCTTTTTAAACTCTTCTTTTTTAGTGTAGTACTTTACAGTTATAAATTTTCCTCCAAGCATTGCTTTTGCTATATCCCATAAGTTTTAGAAAATTATGTCTTCATTTTCATTCTTCTCAAACTATATATTCTAGTTTTCATTGTGATTTCTTCTTTGATTCATTGGTTATTTAGGAGTGTGTTGTTTAAATTCCACATATTTGTGAATATCTCAAATTTTCTGTTATTGATTTCAATTTTATTTCCTTTGTGGATGGGGAACATACTTTATATGTTATGATGTTTTTAAATTTATTGAAGCTTGTCTTTTGAACTAACATATTGTTTATCCTGGAAAACATCCCATGTGAACTTGAGAATATCTATTCTGGTTTTGTTGGGTGGAATGTGTTATAGATGTCTGTTAGGATTAGTTTATTTACAGTGTTGTTCTATTTGTAGAAGTCTTCTATTTTCTTATTGATCTTTCTAGTTGTTTTATCCATTATTAAAAGTGGGATATTGACGACTCCAACTACTATTGTTAAATTTTATATTTTTTCCTTCAATTTGTCATGTAATTTGCTTCATGTATTTGGGAGCTCTGTTGTTAAGGGCATATGTGTTTGTACTTCTTATACTTCTTTGTCCTAATACGATATGCTTCTTGGTCTCCCGTAACAACTTTGTCTTAAAGTCTATTTTCTTATATATAGTCATTCCAGCTTTTTTTTGGTTACTGTTTGCATAATATAGCTTTTCCATCTGCATACTTTCAACCTATTTATATCTTTGAATCTAAAGTGTATCTCTTATAGGCAGCATATAGTAGGATTATTTTTTATGCATTCTGTTAATCTCTGCCTTTCGGTTAAAGTTTAATAATTTACATTTACTGTTTAATCTATTTGCATTTAATGTAATTACTAATGATGTATTATTTATATCTGCTAGTATGTTATTTGTACATACCTATGTTGGATTTTTTTACTCTGTTCTTCCATTACTGTATCCTTTGGTGTTAAATCGATGTTTTCTAGTATACCTTAATTCCCATGTCACCTCGTTTACCATATATTTTTTAGTTATTTTCAAAGTAGTTGCTCCAGTGGCTGCCAGGGTGCTGGTTTTCACTGTGATTGTGAGCTGTTAGTTTTCATGGCTACTGCCAAGCTGGGGATAAGAACAAGTTAAAATGCCATATGCTCTCATTTTTTACCAAATTTCAACCATATTTCATATATAAATGCCCAGTGATTCTCTGCAAGCCTTTGGTTAACTTTCAGAGTTCTCTAAAAGTTGATTCTGAACATTTTTACTAGTATTATTATTGACTTTATGGAGGAGAGACTTTTTGGAGGTTCTTACACTTGAGATTTTCACCAATGTCTGTTGCATCATTTTTTTCATGTAAAACTTTACTTTAATTGGTATTTTCATATAAAGGCTTACCTTAATTTGTGTTTAGTCAAATATATCTATGCTTTATTTTATTTATTCTGAGTGTCTACTATTCATTACTAGAGTCTCCTCAACCTTAGAGTATACTCTCCTGGGTTAATATACAGAGATATAGATAAATGCCATAAATATTATTATATATACCTGTATATATAAATATATATTATATGTGTATACCATACATACAAACAATATACATATTTTGTGTATACATATTGGTGTGTACACATGCATGCACACACACATATATTCAATTTATTGATGTTATATATCGATAAAATTATATATGTTATAATACATTGTTGTGATGGATTCTTTCATATTGAACTACCCTTAGCATAAAATCTGCTTAATCATAATATGTTATTCTTCAGATCATTACAAGGTTCTATTTGCTAATATTTCATTTAGAATTTTGTACCTATATATGTAAGTAATATTAGAGTATGGTTTTCTTCATTGTTGTCTTTGTCAGGCTTTTTTCTATCATCTGGAGCAGTTCAATGAGCATGATCTATTCTTAAATTATATGAAATCGCAGCTTATAGGCTTGGTAACTTTTTCAATGGTGACTCGCTCATCAGTTTGTCTGTTTCTTCTCTAATAATTGATCAAGTCAGGGTTTCCATTTCCTCTGAAATCAATTTGAATAGGAAATGTTTTATCTGGAATTAGTACATTCACCCTAACTTTTAAATTTTGCTAGTATACCGTTCAAACATGTAATAGTGGCCCATGTCTCCTTTTTAATTTTTAATCTTGTCTATTTTTATGCTTTCTTCTTTCCCCCCTGAATTAAGCTTGCAAGAGGTATATTGTTTTATTGGTTTTCTCAAAGAATCAGATTTATTTGTATTTCCTATTTTTAAAGTTTCCATTTCACTGATTTCAAAGCAGAAATTAAAAAAGAAATTACTACCTACATGCCAATGAAAAATAGAACACTTCATACAAAAATAATAAGACACTATAAAAGCAGTACTTAATTATTAAAGAAGGGCACTGAAAAATAAAGGAACCAAGTGCTCATCTTAAACTAGAAGAACAGTGAAGTAAGCCAAACAATCAGAAAAAAGAATCAACAAAGAGAAAAATAAAATCAAAGGGATCTTTCAAAACCCCAAGTGTTCTAAAGCCATTCATGCCTTTTAGCCCCATCATTGGCCCTCCCCAATGCACCTCAACCTCCAACAATACCAAACTGTTTGTAGTTCCCAAAATGCATTGCATTCTCTTTTTTGCCTTCTTTTTATTGCATGTACCATTCCCATTCTCTGGCATGAATTTCCCATCTTCTTCCACATGGCACTCCTTCTAATCTTTCAAAACCCAGCTTTATGGCAACTCTGTTGGACGTTTCCTAGACTTCTCCACCAAATAGAATTCTTTGTTTCCCTCTGAACTTCATCTGAACCTTTATATTTCTCCACTGTTGCTTTAATTGCAGTGTTTGCACCTGCCTCTCTTACAAGACTATGAGCACCTTCAAGGCAGGAATTGTATCTTACTGGTCTCTATAATGCTCCCAGCTTAGTATCTGAACTGTACTAAGAGCTCATAAAATATTTATTGGATGAGTAAATGAATATCATGACTCTAATATCCAATTATTACTTTCTTTACTGGGGTACTCTTTCAGAGTGTTTTCTATGCTTGCTTCACTTACTTTCTGGGCTTTTGGTTCCTCATAACCTTTTACATAACGCATTCTGCTCCCATCACTTTAGTAAAATGGCTTAACCCAAAGTCTCCAACTCCACAGCCATCTCATTGTCCAATTATTAAATGGCCTTCTTTCCCACTTGGTTTTGGTTGGTCTTCAGGTAGCATTTCCCTGGTAAAGCCCCTTCATCTTTTTACTTCTTTCCTTGATTCTAGGAATCATTCTCCCTGAGTGTTTATTCTAAGTTCCTTCACTTCTCCCCATCTGGATGAGTTTCATCAACGTGGCTTAGTCTTCTTCTCCATTCTTTTTCTGAGTGTCTTCATGCATTCTCATGGCTTCAATTACACATTTAGATTGAAGATTCTCCAATCACTAGCTTCAGCCTGCACTTACCTTATGAGATCCAAGTGGGCACTTCTAACTACCAAGTTACTAGCTGACCCATAGGCATCTCAAATTCAGCTGTATGATTTTCCTTTAACCTCCTCTTTCTTCTGTATTCCTTATCTTTGAGAATGGCATAAATATTTCCCAAGTCACTCAGTCTGTAAACGGTATCATTTTTTGTCTCTTTCTCGTTCACTGCTCATGTCACCAGATCTTGTTTGTGCCTCTGAAATGCCTTTAAAATCTTTCTCCTTTGTCTTCATTCTCACAGATGTGGCCCTGCATTCATTCTCATCACCTTTTTCTTAGATTATAGCAATAAAATTCTATTTGCTTTCACAGCATCCAGTCTCTTTCCCGCTAATGTATTCTGTACTTGGTTTTAGTTCTAAAACATAAATCTGGTAATATTTCTCCACTAAATAAAACCTTTGTTAGTTTCCCACTACCTAAAGGACAAAGTACAAACTCCTAAGCACTGCACTTATGACCCTCCACAATCTCTTAAATTTGTATCTTTTCAAACTCATGTCCAGTTTTTCCTCATCATGCACCCCCTCATTTCAGTTACATGGGCTGTCCATTTCTTAAGACTACCTTATTCATTATTATGTTTCACTGTTCAGTAACTGTCCCCACCCACTTGTCTGTAAGCTCCATGAAATCAGAGGCTCTGTCTTATTTACTATTGCATCCCTAGTACCCCCAAACCATTCCTGGTATATTGCAAGCGAATGAATGCACTTCCATGCTTCTTCACCTTTGTTGTTCCCTTTACCTGGGGTGCCTTTCCCCAGTTTTTTCAGTGGTGTATGTCTGTTCATCCATCTTTAAAACCTAGCTCAAATATTAATTTTTCCATTGAGTCTGACCTAAACACATCCTTCCCCAACTCAGAATGAGTGTCTTTCCTTCTCTATGCCCCTAAAACATTTTCTCCAAAGTGCCAGTTTAGCATTTACCTCCTTGTACGATAATTATTTAAATGTGTGTCTCCTATTTCACTAGATTTGAACTGTTACTGGGGAGGGGACTGAGTCTCACCCACGTGCAGTTTCAAGCACTGAACTTCACACTGAATAGATAAATAGCTGAGCTGGAAGAACGTGGATTCAGACTTCCTTTTGATGATGTAGAGTCTTGTCTCCAATTTGGACAGGGATCCTCCTCTGCAGAGCACCTCGTCTGCCTCCCTTTCTAGTTCACCTGCTATTCTTTTTCACTGAAGCATAGAACCAGCATGTTAGAACTGGAAGGGGAAACTGAGGCCCAAGTTGAAGTGACTTGTCCAAGGCCACACGGTAAAGGTAAGCACCAAAGTCAGGACCAGCTCTGTGAGCTTTTAGGCCAGTATCTTTCCCACTTGACTATCCTCTCTGCTCCCTCTGTGTGTCACCTTCAACCAGTTGCTTCCTTAATGAGACACAATGGGAGGCAAAATGTCAGGGAATGAGGAAACCCATGGGCCAACAGGTAATACCATGAAGTACATGTGTGCCTGTGTGTGTGTGCCCGTGTGTGTGTGTGTGTGTGTGTGTGTGTGTGTGTGTCCTTTCTGTTCTGCCTACAGCCCTCTGTGTGACTGCATTCAGCTCCTGGAAGTGAGCAGAGAAGTCCCTAACAGGAGCTGTGAGGAGAGAAGTCATCACTCCTGACTCTTCCCAAAATCACTCACCTTCTAGAAGTTTCCCAAAGCCCTCCCAACATGGACTATGGCATACTCAAGCATATCAGGATCAGAGGTGAGGCCTGAATAGGGAACCAAAAAGCTTTGAAATGTCATCATCACCTGGAACCTAGATCCCTAAATATCATGAAAAATAGTAAGTCTGCATCCCATCTTTCTCTGTCGCCTTGGTAGACAGCAACCCAGAGACAGCCTCTGACCTCTGTCCTGCCCTGGCCCCCTGCGGTCCAAACAGAAAGCAAAGAATAGCTCAAAGGATGTCAAGCTCCCACATCCTCCAATATCAAATTTTTTTAAAAAATGCATTACCCTCAATAGACATGGTTTTATTGTAATCGCTTGGAATTTGAATAGTATGCCATAACCATCCTCATAAATTGGACTTCTTTAGATTTATTAAGCTATTTATTGAATGGTGGGTAATAAACATTCAGGATTAACAGCTCTGCAGCAGCTCTGAGCCAGTTACATATAGAATTGCTAAACTCCCATAAAATAATTATGAACCAGTTACCATGCTGACAAACCATAATTGTCAAAAGTTCAATGGAAACTTAGGGCTTTATTTAAAAGTTTGTTCTTATTTGCAGCTTTGAATCATCTTGTCTCCTGGCATACCCTTTCCTACCTCTTTTTCTACTTTCTGCCCATTCCTTCTGTTTCATTCTCCTTTTTTATCATTCTCCCCCCTTTCTTTCATTTATAATACATGGAAGTAGCATGGTATGCAGGAAAGATCAGATGTGGGGTTAGAGACATTTGAGCTCAGGACAGGGATCTGCCACCTGCTAGCTCTGGGACCCGGGCAAGTCACTTCTCTTAGCCTTAATCTCCTTAGCAATAAATATGGAGGTATATGTAGAGCACCCAGGATATAAGAGGCTTTTGATAACTCTTGACTTCCTCCGTTCTCCTGCTACCCCTGCTCAGTTCACCCTGAGCATGACTCCAGACTGGCTCTCCTGCAGGACTACTCTCACCACATTTTCCCCCACGGCTTCCCTTACTTGACAGCTCCACTGGGCTGTCAACATCCTCCACTGTTTGGCCCACTGCCTTCCAACTTTATCATTTTATCTGGGACCTTAATATAACCTGGATTTTAATGCAAATGAGATAAAAAATATTTTTTAAATTGTGGGAAAATATACACAACATAAAATTTACCATTCTAATCATTTTTAAGTGTACAGGTCAGTGACATTAACTACATTCATATGGTTGTGCAACCATAACCACCATTCATCTCCAGTTCTTGCAAAATGAAATCTTGCAAGTTTTAATCTTGCAAAATTAAAACTCCGTAGCCATTAAACTTTGACCACCTCTTATCCTCTCCCTAAATCCCTGGTAACCTCCATTCTACTTTCTGTCTCTATGAATTTGACTACTGCAGTTACGGCATATAAGTGGAATCATACAGTATTTGTCCTTTTGTGACTGGCTTATTTCACATAACAGAGTCCTCAAACTTCATTCATTTTGTAACATGTATCAGAATTACCTTCCGTTTTAAGGCTGAGTAATATTCCATTATGTGTATATACCACATTTTGTTTATCCATTCATCCATTGATAGACACTTGGGTTGCTTCCACTTTTTGACTATTGTAAATAATACTTCTATGGACATGGGTATACAGCATGTTTGAGTCCTATCTTTCAACTCTTTTGTGTATACACCCAGAAGTGGAATTGCTAGATCATTTGGCATTTAAATTATGAGGAATTACCATACCATTTTCTAAGCAGAAAAAAATATTTTAAAAATATCTTTTCAATATTTTTAATAGTATATGTACTTATGGATAATTTAGAAAATATAGAAAAGTCTGAACTAGGAAATAAGTTAATCATAATACCAGCATTCAGAGATAACCAGTGTTTATACTCTTAAATATTTCTGCCTAATCTTCTTTCTTTTGTGATTTTATATTTATGGGCTTGACCTGATTTTATTTATTTGTATTCTTCAAGCAGAGTAATTTAGATAGACCTGTCTCTAAAATTTAGATTTTTTTTTTACTCCATATTATATTATGACCTTTTCTCAATTTCCCAGTGTTGTTAAATGTTGTGTGTGTGTGTGTGTGTGTGTGTGTGTGTGTGTGTGTGGCTGGCTGTATGTTATTTCAATAAGTAATGTACAATTATTAATAGCAGACAGCTAAATTAAATCAATGAAAGTGGCTATTACAATTTATTTTTGTATAAAATTATATTTTGTTCATAGAAGAGGTGACACTAGTAAGTATGTAAAATTCAACAGATATTTAAAAATTTAAAAACTTGGGGCTTTTCTAAACCTCAAAGCTTCTGCCCAAAACCTATATCCCCTACTTCATTGATTTGAAAACAAATAAAATAGTTGTTTTCATCTTGAAGAAATATGTAATGAAAAATTAAAAACAAATAGGGAGGAAAATTATCTACCAGCCCAATGCCTAAGTAAAAACTTATAGGTTTTGTTTTGTACCTCCTCAGTTGTTGTGTATTTATATTTTTCATAACTGTTACAAAACTATATGTGTTTTGCCATACTGCAGTCTTAATAAAATTAATTTTAATGGCTGCAAACTATTACCCACAGGGCATGTAATCATATTTACCTACCAATCTTCTATGGTTGAATATTTTTACTTCTCCTAATTTGTCACAATAAAACACCACAATACATATCAAAGTTGAATGTGAACTACATGCACAATTTTTTAACTTATTTTTGGGATGATTTTCTCAATAAGAAGTGCTAGAAGTTAAAATACAGGCCAATTCATATAAGCACTTTTAAGACTTTCAATGTGTTTTCTAAATTGTTTTTTAAGACTCAACTTATACATACATTATTTGAGATGATGGCTTTATATACACACAAATATGGATTCCATGTGCTTATTTTTTTATAGTCTGGAACCACAAGGCTTTAAAAACCTCTGGAGATTGTTGAAGTTAAGTAAGTCACAGGTATTTAGTCAGAAGACCTGAGCTCAACTTCTAGCTCCATATTTTGGCAGGTTGGTAGCATGGCGGTAAATGGCTTCTGGAATGGGAAGAAAGGAACCCTGATTGTACTGTTTGCCAGTTTCCATGGTATAAATACTCCTATCATGGCTGATTTGAAGCTACCCTTGTGATATCACTGAACGCGGACTTCGGAATAGGTGCACATGATTGGCTCCCAGGAGCTGTAGACACAGCCCCCAGCACACCACTGTCCTGGGCTGGTACATAACTCGACTAGACTTAGTCATCTCATTTAAAGTGAAGGTCAGGATGTTTAGGCAAAAAGAAAGAATAAACATAATAAATAAGTTAAAACATTTGTGAAAAGGAAGCATAATAACGGGGGACTTATTCTCCTAAGTATTAAAATATAAAATAATGTTTATAAAACATCACCATAATAAATATCAATAATATGTAATATCATTATAAAATATCATAAACCTTATTTTTT
>NW_017731843.1:544846-547084 GCF_001890085.2 Hipposideros armiger
ATAATGAAACACTGGGAGCCGTTAAAAATGTGTTTGTGTTTACTGCCATGGAGAAATATACATCATATAAATGGGAAAGAAAAACTATTTACAGTTTCAGAGTATGACCTTCTATTTTGTTCTACAATATTAAAAAATATGGAAGTCTATGTATAAACTGTTTACTGTGGTTATGTCAAGGTGGTGCAATTACAGCTGGTTTTTGAACTTGTCTTCATAGCTTTCTATATTTTCTGAAAAAAAGTACATGTTTTACTCACCTAATTGGAGAAAAATGAAAACCTCTTTCAGTTTTTACATTTTAAAAAGAAAATGAACCCACGAAGAAATTATCTCACCCATCTACTTCACCAGAATATTGCAGATATCAAATCAAATAAGACCAAAGGCAGTCCTTTAAAAACACCTCTTCCCCTGCACTTTTACAAGCCCCCAGGCTAAGACAGAAAAGGGCTAATCATCAGTGGTGGTAATTTTAAACAAGACCCTTCATTCCACCGCCTTTGAACCCTTATGAGTCGGAGCCTGTTAGATTCAGGCAAACTAACTTACTACCCACCAACCATGGGCTTTCATTCTGTCCTGGAAAGTCCTTTCTTATTTTTCCCTGCTGAACCATGTCTCTTTTTTCTGAAAACCACTGCCTGAATGTTTGCCTCCTCCTGGAAGCTTTCCCTGACTGATCCCACTTGACACAATTCACCTAACCACTTTCTGATCTTCTGATCCAGCTAGAATTTAATATACGTACAAACCAAGAAAGACCAAGAACAACAGAGGGAAACAAATTTCAGAATAGATTTATAAATAATGCTGAGTCCATATTCCTAATTATAAACAGTTTTGGATCAGTGTTCTCCAAAACCAAGTTCTCTTTGCTAGACTCTCCATTTAAGACACTATACATGTGGATGACCCAAACACTTGGAATCATCACAAAAGAAGATAATCTTAACATTTAGAAGAGGGTCGCCTGCATGTTAGCCAGCGCTGTATCTCATTATCTGCACATTCCTCTTCCAAGGACCCAGATAGATTAGAAAACACATTTTTAAGACAAGTTTCAGACATAAAATATTGCCTAGTGGGAAATTGGAGCACTATATCTCTATCATAGCAAGCAAGTTTTCAAACTTCATCCAAATACAGTCTATCAAAATTTTACATAACCTTATAAAATGAAATAAAACAAAATTAGCTAAGATAAAATCAAATACAATAAAATGAAAAATTAATGATATAAATTAAAAATTAAAATTTCAGATTTCTATCAGTAGATCACAGCTCTTTGAGTCCTCATGCTTAGACTCACTTCCTCCTTTAAAAAAATAATCCTTGATATGGAAACTTCTAGAAGTTTTACTGTCACAATAAAATTTTGAAACCAAAAGAAATCTCTTTCATCCTATAGTCCATAGGCAATTTTATCTCAGTATCAACCACAAAAAAACAAAACAAAAAAACACATATTCAAATTAGGAAAGTCCTTAAAGAGTCAAGATCAACTATTTGCAGATCTGCTGCTATCAGTCCAGTTATCTGAGGTAGAAGCATTTATCACACTCAGAAAGAAATACACCTTTACTAGTGACCTAAGTATTTCCCATGAAGTGGGTGTGTGTGCTTAAAATCTTACCCTGTTTGCAAAGTAAGGCTAGTTTTGTGATGGACATTTGATAGTGAATTTCTTAAGAAAGGGAGTTCTATTCTTTATAATTCTTTGTCTTGATTTGTGGCTTAAACAATAAAACATTGTGTGTATTATCTGGAGAAGGAGGAAGGGGCGGACATGATAGAGAGGAAGTTTCTGGTGATGTCCTAGAGGGCAAAATGCCCCAGGAGGAGAAGCTGTGCTGAGGGTCTTGAACTGCTGTGGAGTCAGAATTAGAATGCACTTCTGGACCCTGGAGTCCAGGGTTTCTAAGCTGTGCCCCCGTTTCCCTTCCTGTTCTTCTGCAGTGTTTTAGTGGCCTTGCATCTGGGGTGCTCGGGCATGGGGGCATGGGCGTGGGGGGGGGCAAGAAGGGGTGGATCCTGGGTGACCACATCAGTTTGTCAATGAGGACCTGGGCAGAGCTTCGGAATCCTCTTCTTAAATTCCCTTTAGCTAGTTTTTCCTTTGAACAGCTACGGTCAATGTCGCTTGTGATTTGTCGCCAATATATATATATATATAGATAGATATAGATAGATAGATTTTTTTTTTGCATTAACAAATTGAATTGATAGTTTTACATT
>NW_017731843.1:548446-560915 GCF_001890085.2 Hipposideros armiger
CTTCTTGTCTCAAATTCCTGAGAACTTGTTTATTGGGGGCAAGGGGGCAATCAAAGACGGAAGTAACAATCCTAGCCCCATATTTTATTCCCTCATCCATTTGTAGTCTCAGGACAGGATATAGTCTCGGGTCGTGCATCCTCCTCAATCTGCAATGATAGTGACCACCTTTGGACTGTGCTGTCATAGACTTGCATGTTCACTAAAGGAGTTCACCCTGAGGGATGCTGGAACATTGAAAAGGGCAGAGCAAGCACCAGTAACCCTGCCCTGACACAGACATATGTCTCTTGGAGTGTTGGCGTCCTGCTCCTCAGTACGGTCCCCCTCCAGTCCCCCTCCACCATAGGCACCACATCAGAAGACACAGAATAGGTTCATTTCCTTTCAGCCCACCATGATTAATCTCCACATGAGTAGCAGAGCCCATTTCTCTTTGACCAAATACTTCTGCCCTCAGTTCAGCAACATGTGGCAACATCAAATACGAACATATTAGGCCATTCTCTGGTTTCTTCAGACAATGCTTGCAGCATATGATTTACATGTTGAAACAAAACTAAGAAACAAGTGAAAATGACTTCCTACTCCTTACTAGACTTTCTCTTGGTCAGTGTGTCAGGCTCTACTTCCCTGGCCTGAGTTATGACACCTTTATCCTTCCCCAAAGTAGCCATGGTTTCCACTTTAGAAGTCCCAGCCTCTCTCCTAACTTGGTTCTCCTAAACTTCCATCAACCAGGTGTAGGTCTCCTTTTCTACGTAACAGTCTCATTTATTGAATATTATGAAGTACCAGACTTAGTATTAAGCACTTTATCTGCCCTTGCTTTTTTCATTCTCATGATGCCTGATGAGTGAGAGTCTATTATCATCACCATGTTGGAGTTGAGGGGACAGGCATGGAGTTAAGTAGTTTGTCCAAAATTCCACTGTAAGTAAGTGGTAGGGCTAGCACACTTTGATTTGACAATGCGTTTATAAAGCTTCTCGAAGGTAACATCAGATTTGTCACCCATTGCTCTGAGTCTAAGGATGTGTGTGCCTTGGGCTGTTCATAATCCATTCCGAGTATAGTCCAGAGCACAGGAAGCTCAAACTGGGTGAGCCTCCATTCAGCTCAGGCTCTTTGGCACTAACACAAATCACCTCATTTTATTGACTTTGCTTCCCCACCCACAGAGGAATGTAAAAATACATGAAATCTGTTAGATGATCTGTTAAACTACCTGGAAAACACGCTGTATACCTTTTATCTTGCCACAATAGTCCCCTTTGTCCTATTTTGCAGGGACACTTGATTTAATCCCCAAAATCAACACTGGGTTTGTTTCTTATAAAGGAAGAGAGGATGGAAGTTATCAAAATGAACAGGACTGTGGATAGTTTATGTTGGGGGTATCCTGGAGGGTAGTGATGAGAAGGGGGAGACAACAGGAATGGGGTACCGGTAATGGCAATGCTGTGTCTCTTCAATTGGGTGTTAATAACTTGGATTTCACTTTGTGAAAGTTCATCAGACTGGCCACTTGGGATTGGTACTTTCTCATTATCTCTTCCTTGCCTGGACGACCTCCACCAATGTCTTCTGTTGCCGGGCTCCCCCCATTCCATCACTCCTCAACAGGGCCTCCCATGAGTCCTCAGTCGAGTTGAGGTTCCCCTGTTTTGGGTCCTCATAGACCTGTAAATCCCCTCCAGCACTAATCACAAGTGAGATTATCTAGCTCTTTTTGTGGTCATTGGATTCATGTGTGCCTCTCGCTAGACTCTAAGCAACTAAGACTTGCTTTGATCACTAGGTCTATTACTGTGTCTCTTGGGTCTGGCACAGGTGGCCAATGTGAAATAGTTGGTAAAGGAATGATGAAAGGGAGAGAGCAGGAAGCTGGTAGAGAGACAAAACAGAGAGGTGGGGGAAAAAGATGAGAAGAAGAAGGGAATGAAGGAGGGAGGGAAGAAGAGGTGTGTCTCCCAGGATCTGGTATTCTGATGCATGGCTAGAGGTTGGCAACGGGGGACCACTTGTGAGTGTATTAAATGAATGAATAGAGTCTCCTGAGAAAGAAGTCATTTCAATGGCAGGTAGATTCACTGTGGACAAGACTGGCTCAAGGACTACAGCCTAGGTTCATAGGGGAGGGTGGGGATTCTGAGCCCAGTCCATCTCAGATTTTTTTCTGGCTCAGAGGAAGTTACTATGGGGGAGGAAGAAACTTTCCTTTTACCCTCAAGGTTCTGGCTGGTTTAATAATCAAATAGACATGACAGATTAGCAATAGAAAATAACCAAATTTAATACATACATACGGATGGGGAGCCCACATACATGAAAGCGTCAGAGACCCCACATGTGGGAGAGGTTAGAGATAGAAAGGGGGATTAAGGTATATAAGACATTCTGAGCTAGGGATGAGATAAGGTGTCTTGGGGGCTTCAAAGGGTCATTGCAAATGTTTAGTAAATAGACGTTTGCCCCGCCCTATAGATAGGTCAAAAGGTGTTATCTTTGATAATCTCTTATAATGAGCAACGCCCCTAATTCAAGATCTAGGCAGTTAAAGGGAGGGGCAGAAGTTTTTCTTGAGCCTGTGCTCAAGTTGCCTTTAGCTCAAAACAATCTGCATACCACAGAGGCACATGTGGGGGTGACTCATTGTGAACCCCCACATTGCAAAAACGAGCAATTGTCATTTCTGTAGGACACTGACTGCATGAGGTGTCAGCCACTGGGTTCAGGTGGCAATTTTAGGGACAGCCATGATGCTGGCAGAGGAAGGTTGGGGTGGCCATAACACTGTGGTGATGACAGCGTTTTCTACATTCAGTGAACATGAGTTCCATCCTTGGTGGCCCAGGCTTGGGGGGCCACAGCAGGGCCTGCACATTTGGCAGTGATGGTGGAAGCCTCAGTTGGCCTTGTGACACAGGAGCCATTATACGCAGTGAAGGCAGTCAAGCCTCCATGGAAGAAGAGGTGGGTCCCCACACATCTCAGAGCAGATACGAACTGCCCAGCGTAGTAAGGGTCTGAGGGGCATGCCACATTTGCTTCAGACCTGGAGGAAGTCCAGCTAGAAACTTAAGGCTAAAGTTTATAGCCCAGGCTGGAGCTCTCTAGAAAACACCAACCACTGACAGTTGACTTCTAAAGAGCACGTATGAATGAAGAGGGAAACATCAAAGAGCCAGTAAAGCCCCAGAAGCAAACATCCCCCTTAGATTTGTGAACAGGTCTTCCTTCCAGAGTCTGTCACCTCAGCCATTCTGACAGCACAACTGTCACCCAAAGCCACTTGTCTCCAGGCGTCAAGAACACTCCTTTGGGAAATATTTTCCTTTTCAACTCAGTATTCCCAAAGACTGCTCTGGAGTGACAGCTCCTGTTCTAAGGGGGGAAAAAAAAAATTCATGAAATGGGTGAAGACGAAGTCATCATCAGTAAGCAGGAAAGCTCCCAATTAGTGTCCTTTAGGCTCTGTCTCAAGATATACTTATGTGGATAGGGCTTTCTAAAGCATTTCACA
Source organism: Hipposideros armiger (assembly GCF_001890085.2). Taxonomy (NCBI): domain Eukaryota; kingdom Metazoa; phylum Chordata; class Mammalia; order Chiroptera; family Hipposideridae; genus Hipposideros; species Hipposideros armiger. The sequence continues at coordinate 551,973 of NW_017731843.1, forward strand.
CCCCTTTATTCTGAAACTATGGCTTGGAAATGTTTTTCATTGCATACCTTGTTAGTCAAATCATTCTGAGCACGTGCCACAAACATATGTGTATCTATTCATTAATTATATTTATACAATAGTGTGTTTATCGTTTACTGTATTTATAGTAAAAGTTCTAAAAGAATGTTTCTCCTGGGATGCAAGCACTCCAGTAAATATGAGAGAGATGAGGCTAGCACCATAATCCTCATTATACTGATTAGTAAATTAAGATTCAGAGGGAGAGGTACGTGCCCAAGTCACGGAGCCAAAAATTGTAGGGCTGGACATTCAAACCGACTTCCAGTCTTTGAATGACCCTTCCTCACCCGCCGTCCTGCCTCCCAGGGGTACGGTCTGAGCCACACTTCCCAAGGGCTCTGATGCCTCCTTCCACCTTCCAAATCCCATCTCTCTCCACCCATCACACTTTGGGGTTGGATCCAGTCACATCAATTCCTGGTGATTTCCACATTTCCTCTCGCTCCCCTGTTTTATCATTCTTTCCCATAACATGGGGTGAGCCTCACTATCAGGCTTTTAGGTCAGGAAGCATCTGCTTTCCATGCCTCACCACTTTCTCCTGATGCATTAAGCTGGGATGATGTGGGGACCTCCCGCAGTCTCACCAGGCCCAGGGGTTAATGTATTCTGCAATTATTTGTAGAAAGAAGGTGGTCCCTCCAACAGAAAGACCAGGTGATGGGATTTACTCTCAGCAGCTGCCTTGATGTGCAACACATGGCAATGGCACTTCCCTGTCTCAGAATGAGGCATGTAGGAAGATTGCTTCCCAAAGTCAGTTTTGTAGAAACACCAATTCCCTGAAGTAATATAATGAAACTGAATACCTGGAAACAATGAAAAACCCACAACCCAGGCAGCCAAGAGATCAGTAGCCAGAGGATCCAGGTAGTAAGGTGGGAGCAGGTAGAGATTGCCTTAGGGCAAAGTAGTCAGAAGATTCTGCAATTTAATCTGGGATCCTCTCTTCAGAAGGCGCCCTGCCCCAATATTTGCTGTAGTCATTGTTTAACTAAGGTGGGGCAATGCCTGGTGTGCCTATATAAGAAAGAACCCGAGAGGAAGAAACAAACAGATGCCAGTGCTGCCAGCACTACCTGTCTGCCGCATCTCCAAAGAGCCTGCCACTCTCCACGCCACAGGCTGCTGCGGAGCCCCAATACTCCATCAGACGCACCTGTCTAGGAAACAGGTAAGGTGTGAGTGACAACCTCTCAGGGATTTGGACCAACAGGGTGCCCTGAACTTTAGTGACCATAAGAATTTCCCCAGAGAGCATCTTAATTATGTAGATTCTGAGTCTCCACCCCCCACCTCCACCCCCGAGATATGTATTCAGTAGCTCTGAGAATTGGGTGTTTCTGATGCCATGGTCGAAGGATAAGCTTTAAGGAAACCTAGGGCATGAGCTGACCCCCTAAGAGAATCTGCACATTTTGGATGCTGAGAGCATCTTTTAATCACGAATCTACTTTACTTTCTGCTCAAAGTCACAAATATGGGGGCTACATTGACGATAAAGAATACCTTGCTGGCAGGGATTGTGTTGTCTGTTCCCCCTTGTATAGTTTCCGATGCATAGATATTTAATAAATATTTGCTGAGGGGAGGAATGGAGCCCAGGCCTTGTCTTGTTTTCTAACAATCTCACTTGATAATTATGTGAACAAAGTTGAAAAATCTGGGCTAATTACAAAAGACTGATCAACACCACTTCAGAGGGGTTCCTATACCCCCTCCAGATGCTTCATGGTCAACACATGTGCCCCTGTGGCTGCAGACGTGTGATCTTGGAGATGAGATTCTGTTTTCAAAAGCTCCAGCTGTTTTGCTTGAACCCAAGCTTACCAGATTAGAATAAGTGCAGGTATTTTCCTTTGTAGTTACAGCTGGGCTATGACAGGCCGACTGCCCTGTCTGTCCTGCAATAAAAACAGAACTTTGTTGATCCCCAGGTGGCATTAACCGGATCCTCAGTCAGCACCTCCTACCTGAATTGTCCCACTTATACCCTGCGGGACCTAAACTTTGTTTTTGTGGGTGATAGCTACAGGAGGACTCAATTATTAGCACATTAGTTGATGAGAATAATCTACCAATTGTGTAATAGGAAAGAGTTATATGTAACATGAGCTCATTATCCCCAATTTGTAGATGGAAAAAGTGAGGTACCTGGTGAGTGACTTACTGCTAAGCTCATACTAGATGCAAATAACAGAGCTAGAGTTATATTGTTTCTGGTACCCTGTCTTGTCCCCTGGTTACCTGGTTGTATTCAGTGAGTGACTCACTTGAAAGAATACCTTAGAATAAACGGTGCTATCAAGAAATTACAAATGAATGACCCCACCACTTGCACTGAGGGCTTACTCCATGTCCAGCACTGTGCTTGCTTCTACCTTATGTGCCATATGATACTACCATTTGGACATGTTACTTAACTTCTCTCTATCTCAGTGTCATCATTACCAAAATGTGGTAATGACAGCGTCTGCCTCATATAATTGTTGAAAAGAGTAAATGAGATAATATATGCAAAGTACTAGGCAGTGCCTGGCACATGGTAAATGCTCAAAAAAAAATGTGGTTATTTCAATCGCTATTATTTGAGCTTGGGTTCTCTACAAGGCAAAGCTTAAGTACTCATACCTCACTGGGAGGCATACTACCAGGGCAGCAAATGAGAAACGAGGAGAGGAGGATGGGAAGCAATACAGGAGATGTGTCACCTTCACAAAAAGACATAGCTGTCCGCTTGGCCAAAGCAGGGCATCTGTACACTAGCTCTGCACAAACAGGGCTGTGGGATAGTCTAACCGAGAGGCTGGAGAGGAAATTCACATGCTAATTCCATTCTGTCTCTTGTTTTCCATTGCTCAAAGTTTGCCCCATGGGGAGTGAACTCTCCTGAACCGGCTTGTGCCATCTGGCCCCTTTGGCCATCACTGGGAAATTCAGATTCTATTCCTTGAGGCTTGGCACCTCATCTGAGTCCAGAAGTGGTCAGAAGAGACACTTCTTTGCCTGGAGCCAAAAAGGGGACGAAGAGTCCCCGAGACAGGTGGTGACATGAAGAGAACCTGAGACAGCACATAAGATTTGTCCCAACAGATCAAATTATCATTAATATTTGCTAGACCTGTGCAAGACACTCTTAGGGAGTCACCTGTTTCTTCCATGAGACAACATGAAGAGTCCTGAGTTACACGGGGCCATCCCATCTCTCCTCAGTGTGTGGACAAGGTCAGACTGAATGCCTACTTCAATCTCAAACTTTTATAAGGCAGGCCATGCCATTGATAGATGGGACTCTACCTCTTGGACAAGTGCTTCCTAAAGCATGGTGCATGGAACACTAATGCCGGGAGCGCCTCCATATAAAGGTTCTGTGATCAAACACTTGGGTGACTGTTGCCTCCTTCTCTCCCCCCTTGGAGAGTTATGATTCAGATGTGCATATAAAGGCTCTGAGAAGGCCAAAACAAAGAAAATGGTCAAACTGAGTGAGCCAGCACTTTCCTTACGGAATGCCTATTGGAAACACTACATTGGAACCTGGTGGTTCTGGGTTTGGTCTCTCTTTTCTCTGGACCCCTGAATTCTCAGGGGACTCCTCTCTACCATAGACTACTTTTTGCTTTGCACAGTTTCAAATAAAAATTCTGCAACATAATGTGAGGCCATGAATGCTCACCATTGTGCAAAGTTGCTTCTCCCAATAAACCACCAGTAAAGCTCAGTCAAACCTTACTTCCTTGACTTAATAATTAAGATGATTGAATAAGGTGATCGCTAAGGGGCCTTCCAGCCCCTTGTAATCTGTGACACTCACGTTGAAAGGCAGCTGAAAGTCATCTCTTCTAGCTCTGCATTGCCTCAGAAACTATCTATTTAGCTAATAAGCACATGCAAATTTTTAAGAGATGGTGTAGGGATGTGGAAGTGAAGGCTTGACCACTGCTATCCCCCTCTGGTAGAGTTGTACTTAAGATGAGAGAAGTATCGCCCTGGGCGACAGGCTACCTCTGACTCCTTGGCCTGGAAGAGAGCCGAGGCCCTGGTGTTAATATTCTTGCTCTGCCACCATCAGCCATAAGGGACCTTTAAAACAGAGTGGCCAGGACCTCTGTTTGGTTTCTCTCTGAAAGGATGGTCTCTGAGGCAGACTCTGCCCTCTGATCACTGTCTGGGTTAGCCCTGCTGTGCCCACCTCCCCTGCCTCTGAATCAAACCTGACCAGGACCTCCCACGCCATTCAGAGAACTGATCAGCCCCCATCACAGCCTGTGAACAGAGCCCCTGAGGGGCACGCCTCTGTCAGAACTGACCACACCCCTGCCATCAGGAGATGCACCAGAGACCCACATCTGGATCCAATTAGCTCTCATGGGTCGGAGGTAGGAGAGATCACAGGCATGTTTTCCTGGATCCTATAGTCAAACATTCTGTCTTCTCCCCACTTTAATCCTTATCCGGAAGTGGATGCCGACCAGCTAAGCTACATCATGCAGCCCCATCCCTGACATCGCCAGCTTCCTCTCAGGAACTAAAGTTAAGAAACTTGCAGATGGCATTGCCTGGTGGAGAAACTCAGGACAGAGGCATTCAGGCTGGGCTGGCTCCTGGGCCACCTCAGGCATGTTCCTTCGACTCAGAGGCTGTCCTGACCCCATGTCGCTGTCTCCTGACCCTGTTCATGGACCCTGTCTTCCCCCTCGACCAGGTCACTTTCCCCAGCCAGGCAAAGACTCCCCAAGGCCCCTGCCTGCCTCACCTGTTCTGACAGATAGCCCAGCTGGGGGAGAGAGACAGGGGTTTCCTGTGGCAGGTCTCCACCCTCTCAGGCTGGGGCTCTGCGGGCCCAGTCCCTCTCCCCGCTGGCCTGTCTTTCCCGCCACCTCCCCAAACGCCCCCTCACAAGCAGGCTCCCAGACCATTCCTGCTCCTCTGACTTCCTACTGTCTCTCCTCCTTACCCTCGTCCGTCTTCAAATGCTCTGTCCTTCTTGGATTTCTTAGGAGTAGGGGTGGGAAAGAGTGAAGGAAGTAGCGTGGGAGCCCTCAGAGGCTTAAAAGCCCCCTCAGCCTGTTTGTCTCTGAGTCATTCACCCACGTATACACACATTTACACACGCTTGTGTTCTAAGTTCATTCACTTTGGGGATGCTCTTTGGTGTATTTAATTCAAAAAGCTCTTGTTTTTGAAAGACTTCTCCCCTCCTGCTGGCCCCACACCCTGTTTCTGACCCCACAAGCATGAATCTATTTGCTTGGATGGAAACTTTCAGAAAAGTCTCAGAGCAAGTAGGTTGGCCTGGTCTTTCTTGGGACATACCATTGTCGTACGTCCCCAAGCTAAGCTGGTTGGAAAAGAGTCTCTCCCTTAGCCAAAGTGCTTGGCCGCTGGTGCTATTGTACCTCTTTCCCCACCCGTGCCACCCCCACACGATGATGGGAAGGGGCCAGTGACACAGCCAGAACCAGGCTCCCAGCTCAGGGTTCAGCCCACTCACCTCTGTGGCCCCCACAGGCCTGAGCTGCCCTGATATGGCTGGTGCAGACTGCGATGCCCAAGGTAACTGGGCCGGAGGTCCAACTGCTGGTGTCCCTGTCCTTTTCTCTTCCCTGTGCTGTGTGGCCAGAGATAGTGGCCTGGATCTCACCTCTGTCGTCGCAGCAGGGGATTTCAAAGAGCTCCAGCGGGGGCTTCTCAGCCATTGCATGCCTGTTTTCAAGTGTGCCTTGAGTGCTCACATCTGAGGTCAAAAAGCATGGTGATATTTGGACACAATTTCAGCGCCAAGGTTGCTGGGATTGCCTGAGAATACCTTCCGTTAGTGGATTTTGTCCTTCCCGGCATCTCAGCCCTCTCAGTCCTTCCTTTCTTCCCCAAGAGCTCCATCTCCACTGACTGTCTGTCTTTCAGTCTCTCTGCCCCTCTCTGTCTGGATCTCCCTGTCCCTTTGTCTTTGTCTCTGTCTCGGTCTCATCCATTCTCTCCATTTCCCTTTGTCTCACTTCATTGAAAGCCTAGGAAGATAGGCCAAGAGGAAATCCTTCAAGAATAAACTGATTATCTGAATGTGGTATCAGCTTCCAAAGAACCTTTAAAAATACAAAAAGGCCCTAAACTCAATACGCACCGTGCTTATATAAGCCCTTTCTTGTTCATTCCTCTGGGAAATAGCAGTCTGGAGCCTGGGGCTACCTGGGGGCAATGGGTCAGAAACAGTAGCTCTTAGACGCAGATCATAATTTGCCACATGACAGGCCCCAACATACTAAATCCCCTAATTTGCTTAAGACGGCGCTTGGATTAGCCAACTGGGAAGCATACCCTCTCTTCATGGAGAAAACAAAAAATATATGCCCAGAAACCCAAGATGGCTTCAAACGTTACAAGACGTTTCTGGGTTATAGAACCCAGAAAGAACATTCTCAGAACACAACAGCAGCTGACTCAGGAACTTTCTAGGCCTTTTTTTGATAATTGAATGACACATATCAAAGAACGTTTGAGGGTGGGAAAGGAGTACCCTTTCATGGAAAGACAAGTTTCATTTTTTTTTTGTATGCGCAAGGGATGGACCTAAACTTAACTGAAAGGAATAATATATTCGCTGGGGTCCTGTTTCGCTGTCTGCCCAACAATATATTGTGCGAGTACATAAGAACCCACATTCTCAGTTCCAGAAACACAGAACATCATAGCTGAAAAGCACTTAAAGGAGTATGTCTAACCTTGCTGTTTTTTCAAATGTGGAAACTGAGGCTAGAACTGAGCAGCGGCTTGCCCATAACTTCAGTGGAGCTGCACAGACTCCTCTCTGAAGGGCAAATGTTCCTTTGTTACTCCACAGGGGCTCCTGGGAGGTACTCACCAGCTGAGGTCTCTTAGCTACCTTAGGCCCTGGGTTGCTGAAGAGGCTGGGTCCCCATGGCGAGGCCACTAGGGAGCGGAAGACGGGGCTGCCCCATGAGCCACAGAAAGTGGTTTGTGCTTTCTGCCCCTCTCATGCCAGGCTGTTCATCTCCTTGGCAGTCAGTCCCGCTTCTGAACCCAGAGTCACTGGCAGGCAATGGGCAGTTCTATTCTGAGCACTTACTTCCCTGGCACCTGTTCCAGATCAGGGAAGGTTCGGAGCTTTCTAAATCAGAAACCATGCAAGAGGCTTCTTTCATTTCTCCCTCTCCCATGGCCCTTGTCGGATTAGGGATTGTCTCAGACCCCTCTCTGCACTAATAAAACAGAAAGTAAGATGGCCCTTGGGGACAGTGACATGCTTTGCTTACAGGCCAGATCACCAGGCTTGAAGCTGGGGGCTGGAAAGGAGTCTATTGCAGGCGCTGTCAAAATTTGTCTAGATTGATGCTAAGCCTCAGATTTCCCCTTCTGCAAAGTAAGCCCTGCATACTCTTCCATGGAGGCCTGCCATTCTAGGGGCTACAAACCCCACCCATGGCTTTTGAGCCCCCACGGCATGGAAACTCGCTGAGATGATTCTGAAGCGGGGGAGTGACCCAGGGAAAGCACTATTTTAAAACCTAAAATTTATGTTCATTCTCACCCTGACACTGCCTCATACTAGCTTTCCTTGAGAAGTAGTCACGTGTCCTCCTCAACTCTCAGTAGATTTGCACATGTGGAGAATCCCCTTCTCTTTCTCCCTCCCCCATCTCTCCTCTCTCCCCTCTTCTTCTCTCCCTCTCTCTCCGTTTTCCTCTCCCTCCTTCCTTCTCTCTCCCTCACTCTTTCCCTTTTTCTCCTTCCCTTTCTCTCTCCAACCCCTCTTTTCCTCTTACCCTTGAATGGCGTCTCTCACCCTCGCTCTCTCTCACCCCCATTCCCTGTCTCCCTTACCCCACCTCTCTTCCTGGCTTTCCCTCTTCTCTCTCCTCTCTCTTCACTCTCTTCAAAGCCTAGAGGTGTGCCCAGGTGGCATAGAGCTAAAAGTGGTTTGCACAGGGCTTTTTTCTGCCAGAGAGCAGTTAAGTGCCTTATTTTCTCCACTCGGGTGGTTAAATTATTCTTGATGTGTTAAACAGTGTAATTAAACACATACACACGCCAGTGCGCCGGGCCCCTTCCCCCACCCTGCCTTGCTCCTTGTCAGCAGAGAGAGTGTCAACCCCAGCCTTCAAGCTCTGTTAGTTTTAATTTGAGTTGTGGAATTAGTAATGGGTTTTGCCGGAATACTGTTGTGGGAAATAGATCGCTCCTCGTGCGGGGCTTGGGCACCATTTCAAATGAGTATTTGTTAAGGGGAAACCCGTCCCTTGTCGTGTTCTGCTACATTACATCAGATTTATTTCCATTGTTCGGAAAAACACCAGCCAGGAGAGAGCTATAGGCACCACTCCCAATAGGGAACAATTGAATGCTGCTTCCTGTTTCTTAGCTGATTGAAAACAAAATGAGGACCGAGTCGCCCTTTGTTGCTGGGATGTGCTAAGCTCATCCTGGATGCCCAGGCAAGCCCTGCATCTGCCACTGGAGGGCCTGGGGATCTGCTGTCCGCCACTAACACTGGTCCCATTGTATCACTAGCAGAAAGTGACTGGGTGGTTTGCTGGCAAAAACACAATGTTGAAGAAAAGCAGTTGAGTAGATAGAACCCCACCCCCAGGTCAAAGTTGAAAGGGATCTGCCCACTTCAAGGATGCTTCTGAACCCCCTTTCATAATCATCCAACCTCAGCTTGACTATTCTTGAAGAGTAAATGCCCTCCTTGGTCCGTGGTCACTTGTGCCATCAGCAGCTCTTCAGTGCTGTCCACTAAGGCAGCCCCCTAGCCATGTGTAGATACTTACATTTCAATGAAAACTAATTTATTTATTTTTATTTATTTACTTTTTAAAAGATTTTTATTGGGGAATTGGGGGATGGGAACAGTGCTGG
>NW_017731843.1:560930-581491 GCF_001890085.2 Hipposideros armiger
AACAGACAAGTTGCTGTCTTTTTGTTCTTCAGTCTAGTTGTGGAGGACGTTGCTTCACTGGCCCAAGTTGGCACCATCACTGTGCTCTTCCCGGGTGAGGCAGATCAGTTGCTGGCTTCTGGACAGCCACTCACGGTGGCTCGAGGGCCGCTCACACTGGCTGCTGGCTACACACGGTAGCCCATGGCAACCCACTGCAGCAGGGTCTGCAGCCTACGCTGTCACCGGCGACTCATGGCAGCCCAGCTCCAGGTTGAGCTGTTGTTCAGCATCTTAGCTGTAGAGGGCAGCATCACTGGCCCTCATATGTGGGATCCGAACCGGGGCCTTCTGGCGTCCCAAGCCAGTTCTTAACCAATGCGCCACTAACTTAAATGAAATAAAATGTAAAATTCAGTTTCTTAGTTGCACTTGTCATATTTCAAGTGCTCAACAGCTACAGGTGGCTAGCGGCTACTATATTGAACATAACTCTGGGGACCTGGAGAAACCTACTGTTGGAAGTCCAGGAGGGGGCTGGCCAATGCCTGGGGTGTCCTCCATCAGTTATAGGGCCCCAGCTACTGGGCTTAAGTTCAGAATCAGAGTGATGGGTACCTGGGGAGAATTCTGATGGGGTGATGGTCACGAGACCTCCCACGTAGTTTTTATTATGTCTCATGCCAAGCCTTTTACAAGAATCTTCTAATATAATACCCACTTAGTGCTGCGAAGCTGGTTTTATCACCCTCACCTCCAGCCCCTTTTATATGTAAGGTAGGAGGCTCAGAGATATGTAGGGCACTAAGCAACATCTGGATTCAAACCACAGTTTCAACCTGATTCCACATGCCCTTGACCACCATTCCATGATGTCTTTTTATAAAAAAAATTTTTAAGGGACAAGTCAAAGCCTAGCTTTCCAAACAGGAACATAACCTTGGGGACCCCCGGTGGTTACAGCCCTGTTCTCTCAGGCAAGGATTATTCTGCAGGACGGGGGAACAGGACTGCAGGGCTGGGTCTGACAGTCATTGTAAGTCCTTCAGTCTGTCTTTGTCCCATTTACCAGTTCTAGATTTCCACCTTCCTGGGAAGTGATCTATAGGTTCCAGGTGTGTTTAGTTGATGGCATGTTTGTGCCAAGTAGAAAAGTCATCGCCTTGCACAGGCAGATAGAACTACATGGCAGGAAACCCTGCTTGTGAGCAGACTGTTTCCTGACCAGATGCTGCATGCTACACTACCATCATGTTCTGGATACTATTCGGAGTGCTGATGTACCTCTTGAAATGTGTCCCCCAGAACCGAAAATCATGGACTAGATGCCCATGCAGGGTCAAGAGCAGCGTTGTACAGGTGGCTGGAGCTAACCCGTACAGACCAACACCTTATTGCTGTGACAGCAATTCAGAGTGTGTCAAATCTTTCACCGTATTGCCTCATTTAAAATAGGAAGTCAAGTAAGCCATACAAAATAGTTTCAAAATGAAATTTAGCCAAGGCAGGTCCTACTCGCTATTTACTTGCACGGTTAACTTTTAAATGTGATGACAGATTTGCAGTTTCCTTGGTTAAATTCCATCTTCTTGGTTTTGAGATCCTTTAGAATTTTGAGGCTGCCATCTGCTTGGCTAATTGTTCTTTCTTTCTTTCTATCCCTAAAAATGATGAAAGAGTTGAAAAGTATCTTCATTTTCACTTCAACATCTTCATCCAGGACCAAGATAAAAATGTTAAACAGGACGGGATAAGGAACAGAGTTCTGTGACTATTATAGTATAAGAATTCCAAGATACTCCAGAATCATTCATCCATAATCTCTGGTTCAAACTGTGAATTCTATTTACTGTGCTCTACTGTACACTGTGCCTCTGTACTATATAATACTACAGGATGCAACCTACTCAGGCTAGCAGCCTAGTCTGGTTTCACCACCCTATATACAGGGAAAAAGGGAGATTTTTTTCAAATACTTTTTAAAAATCAAGATTAGCTATATATGTCTATAAAATATATACTTTATATATATTATATATTTTGTATGTTTTATATACTATATAAATCGTCCAATCTCAGATAATATGTAGCATATAAGTGTATATACTATAAATCTGTTATTGATTTATAGGAGTTCTTGATATATTCTGGATACAAGCCATATATATATGACATTTTCCTGTTTCTCCAAAATAGGGACTCTATTTTTTTGGGGGGGAAAAAAAAACAGAAAAAGAGAGGGAAAGTTAAGTAATTGGCTTTGGTAAGGCTATATTTGCTTTTAGAAATAGGAGCATTATTTCTGAAATACTCAAAGTGTTTCATTGCAAGTCTATTTCAGAATTTTGTGATGAATATCATACTTCTTAAAAATATTCTTATAGAGCTACAAAAAATTTTTTTAATCTGTGGTTTGGGGGAATGAATGTGTTAATGACAAACTTCCCATTTTAAAAAGAGAATCTATCTTAGCGTTTCTTATATTAAGTTCCCATAAGAATTAACATTTGGCTCAACTTTAAAAATTAAACTTCTAAGCAAATATTCACAACACATTTATATTTGTATAAAGTAAAAGAATATCTGTGTTCATCAAAAATACTGTAAAGGAAGTTAAAAGATCAGCCACCAACTGGGAGAAGATATTTGCAGCACGTATGACCAAGATGAATATCCAGAGTAAGTAAAGAAATTTTACAAATCAATAAGAAAAAGACAACCCAATAGACAAATGGGCATGAGATATGAATATTCATTTCACACAGGAGGGAATATGAATGAAGAATAAACATATTGAAAGATGCTCTATCTTACCAGTAATCAGGGAAACAAATTAGGATTGCAAGGAGTTGCCATTTTACTCCCACCAGATGGATACAAATCAGGAGCCTGCCAATATCTAGCGTTAGTGAGGATATATAGCAATGGGAACTTTTTTACATTGCTAGTGAGATTATAAATTGGTACAATCTTGGGAAATAGTTTGGCATATTTAGCAAGGTTGAATATGTGCATACCCTAAACCCAAAAATTCTACTCAGTGTTTGTACCATTTTACAATAGTATATGAACGTTCCAGTTCCATCTCCTCGCAAACACATGGTATGGTCAGTATTTTTTTATTTTAGCCTTTCCAGTGGGTATGTGGTGGTATCTCACTGTGGTATTAATTTGCATTTTTCTGATGACTTACCATTTGGATCATTTTTTCATGTTGCCTATTTTAATTGCATTTTAAAATAGGCATGGTTATTGTCTATTTTTATGTTTTGGTAAATTATTTGTATAAATCTTTTGACAATTTTAAATGGGCTACCTTTCTGCTATTGATTTATAGGAGTTCTTTGTGTATTCTGGATACAAGTCCTTTGACATATGTATTATGAATTTACCTATCCCACGTTTGCAAATATTTTCTCCTATGTTGTCTTCTAAAATTATGACAATTTTAAGTTTTATCACTATGTCATCATTTTGACTTGATTTTTGTGTGTGTGGTATGAAGAAGGATGTCATACTTGTTTGTTTGTTGTTCATATTGATTGATATCCTGTTGTTCCAGCATCATTTTTTGAAAGACATTTCTATCCCCATTGAATTTCCTTGGAAACTTTGTCAAAAATTAAACATTTATGTTTTGGTCTATTCTGGATTCTGCACTCTGCTCCATTGACTTATTTGTCCATAGGTCTCCACTGATGTATCTTTTTGCCAATACCATAGCTTTATAACAAATATTGAAGTCAGATTGAGTAAGTCTTCCAAATTTTCTTTTTTTAAAAAAAATTATTTCATTATTTTAGAATCTAGATCCTTTGTATCTAAATCTAAATTTTAGAATCAGCATGTCAATTCCTTTTTTTAAAAAAAGGAAGTTTGGCTGGGATTGTATTGAATCTATATAAATTTGGAGAGAATTACCATCTTTGCAATACTGAGTCCTCCAATAAATGAACCTGATATATCGCTCCATTTATTTAAGTTTTTCTTTAATTTCTCTCAGCAATGTTTTACAGTTTTGATGTAGAAATCTTGGGAGCCCTTAGTTAGATTTTTTTCCCCAAGTGTTTTCTTTTTTGGTGCTACTATTTTTCTATTGTATGCTCCTAGTATGTAAAAATTCAATTGATTTTTATATTAATTGTATCTTGTTACCTTGCTAAATTCAATTATTAGTTCTAGTAGTTATTTTGAAGATTTCCTAGCATTTTCTATAATGGATATAGCGAAGACCATTTTTCTTCTTTCTGATCTGTTAGACTTTTACTTTCTTATTGAACTGGCTAGGACCTCCAGTATAATATTAAATGAAAGAGTTGACAGTAAACATTCTTGCCTTAATTATGATCATAAGGGGGGAAATATACTCTTCCATCATTAATATGATGTTAGCTGTAGATATTTCATAGATAACCTGTATCAGTTCGAGAAGGTTACCTACTTTCTCTAGTTTTCTGAGAGTTTCTATCAAAAATATAAGTTGAATTTTATCAAATAATTTTAACTCAATTATTGGTTTTCTTTTTAGCCTTTTAATATGGTAATTACATTGCTTGATTTTTCTTTTTTTCCCCCTTTTTTTTTTTTAAATAAATTTTATTGGAAAACAGTGTGTTTTTCTAGGACCCATCCCATCAGCTCCAAGTCAAGTAGTTGTTTTCAATCTAGTTGTGGAGGGCGCAGCTCAGTGGCTCATGTGGAAATTGAACCGACAACCTTGGTATTATGAGCACGGTGTTCTAACTAACTGAGCCAACTGGCCGTCCTGGGTGATTTTTCTTAGTGTTAAACCAACCTTGCATTCCTGAAATAAGCTCAACTTACTTTTAATATATTATCCTTTTACTTTTACTTTTTACATTGTTGGATTTGATTTGCTAAAATTTTGCTGAGGATCTTTGCCATCTGTGCTCATGAGAGATATTGATCCATAATTTTTTTTTTTCTCCAGGGAGGGAGATTCTTTTATGAGGCACTATTGTTAAGTTTATGCTGACTTAATAAAATAAGTTCAGCAGTGTTTCCTTTCTCTATTTTCTGAAGAAATTAGTATAAGTTTAGTGTTTTTATGTCTTTGAAGATATAATAGAATTTACCAGTGAAACTATCTGGGTCTGGGTGTTTCTTTTGGGGAAAGCTTTTAATAACAAATTCTATTTCTTTCTTTAGATTTTCTCTTTCTTCCTCTATCAACTTTGGTAAATTGTACTTTTAAGACATTTATCCATTTCATATAACATTGTTTTGGTTTTTTTTTACATTAGTTTGTTCATAATAGTCTCTCCTTAGCCCTTTAATGTTTATAGGATGTGTGTGATGATAAGCCCTTTGTCAATGATGGTGTTGGTGATTTGCATTCTCACTCTTTTGTCCTTGAATAGTTTGACTCTGGATTTGTCAATTTTGTTGGTCTTTTCAAAGAAGCAGTTTTGGCTTTGTTAATTCTCTCTACTGTTTTCGCTTTTATTAATTTCTGCTCTTGTCTCTATTATTTGCTTCTTTCTACTTATTTTGAGTTTTCTTATTTCCCTTGCCATCTTTGACTCATTAATTATTTAAAAGTGTTTAATTCAAGATATCTGGGATTTTCTTAAATATCTTATTGTTATTGATTTCTAATTTTCACTCTTTTTCAGTTAGAGCATATCCTGTGTGATTCAATCCTTGGAAATATATTGTTTTATGGCCCAGTATATTGTCAATTTTTGTTGAAAGTATCTCAAACATTTGAAAAGAATATATATTCTTCAGTTATATGCAGTGTATATACGTATATACGTCAATTATGTCAAGGTGATTTATAGTGTTATTCAGGTCTGTTTTCACTGATTTTTTTTTCTAGTTGGTCTATTAATTGCTGAAATACGGGTGCTAAAATCTCCTACCATACTTATGGAATTGTTTCTTTTTCCTTTAATTCTGGTAAGCTTTGGTTCAAGTATTTTCAGGTTCTATTATTAGGTACCTACAACATTTATGCTTTTTGTTTCTTCCTGATCAATTTTTACCGATATAAACTGTCCCCACTTTATCCCTGACAACGATCTTTGCTATGAAGTCTATTTGATCAATCTATTAATATCCACCTCAGCCTTCTTATGTTTGTATGGTATATCTATTTTCATCCATTTAGCTTCAACTTATTTCAGTCTTTGTATTTAAAATGTGTATCTTATAGACAGCATATAGTTGAGTCTTGCTTTTTTATCTACTTCGTCAATCTCTGCCTTTTAATTGGAGTTAAATTAACATTTAATTTAATTGTCGATATGATTGGATTTATGTCTATTTTTCAGTTTATTTGTTTATCCACTATTTCCCCTTTATTGACTTCTTTTAATTATTTGACTATGTTTTAGCATTCCATTTCAGCATATCTATCAGGTTTTTGGGGCTACATTTCTTTTTATTATTTTATTAGTGGTTGTCTAGGGATTACAACACACATGCCTAACCATTCACATTCTATTTTACCACTTTATGTAAAACACAGAAAACTTCCAACCATGTAGACTCCTTTAATCTCCTTCCACTGCTCCTTATGTTATAGTTGTCATGAATTATATCTGCATATATTGAAACCTCTCCAAAATGTTATAATTTTGCTTTAAACGCATACACATTTAAATTATTGTAAGAGAAAAAATAGTCTTACATATTTACTGAGATATTTACTGTATATCATTCCCGAAAATTCAATTTTCCATGTTATGATTGCCCTTCAAATTGAAGAATTCCCTTTACCATTTCTTCTGAAGCATGTCTTTGCATGATGAATTCTCTTAGTTTTTCTTTATCTGAAATGGCTTTATTTCAATTTTATTCTTGAAATATATTTTCACTGAATATAGAATATCTGATCATTTCTACATCTAGATCATTGCAGAGTTGGCACCTGCCAATTGTGTTTCCTCTTGAGAATGGGTCACATTCTCTTGGTTCTTTTTATTTTGAGTAGCTTGGGATTATATTGGACAAAGTGAGTATTATGCTGTATAGACTTTGTATTCTATTTAGAATCTTCTGGAGATTGTTGATTTTTTAAAAATGTAGGCAATCAACCTGATATTGTGTCTATGCATTCCAGCTCATCTTCTGTGGGAAGTGACCAAATCTCAGTTCATTTCTTTAAGCATTTGCTATGCTGGTTTGGATCTGTCCTACATATCCACAGTACAGATGGGTTAGGCTAAGATTAATGCAAGTTTATACATAGAATTAGATGATCCCACTCTCTGGCTCTATCCCTTCTCACCCTCTTCCCCCTAGTTCCCTCTCCCAAGTCTTTAGGAACTTCTTTGCCAGAAAGATGACAGGATTTCCATCAAAGCTTCAGCCATCTTCACCAGGCCATTACATGATTGGAGCCTATCCTTGTGTCAAGATGTGAGAGAGAAAAACAAAAACTCAAAATTTACCCTCATTCGTGTTTCTTTTCTAAGTTTTGACTTCCCTGCTACAATTTGCCTGCTTCCCCACATACACACACACCTCACACCCCCATTTTAGGGTTCTCAAGTAATGGTTTTATTTTTCCCAGAGGTTATAGTTATAATCAGTAAGAAAGACGGGCTGGGTAGGGGACCTCTCACATTGCCATAAAGGAATTGGAACGCCTATATAATTTTTTGAAAGCCATAAAACAAACAAAATTAAAACAATGCAATGTGGAGATACATAAATATGGGATAAAGGTATTTTTTAATAAAAGCAAGAGTGATAAACATGACATTCAGGAGATGGCCTCTTTTGCGGGGAGGTTAGGGGGTGGCATCAGGGAGGAAAGCACAGTGTTGGTAAGTTCATAAGCTGGGTGGTGGGTTCATGGGTGTTCTTGTAATTACGATACTTCATAACTTACACAGCTTACATATTCTCTTATATGTATCAAAAGTGATCTAATTTAAAAATTAAGGAATTTTAATGGTTTTTATAGTTTAAAGACTTTGGGTACTTATTGTTTAACACAGTCTTCAAAAAAGTTTCTACCAACTGAGAGACCCATTGTGGGGGGAAATTTTTGTTCTTCTTAAAGATGTTTAAAGCTCACTTGTTTTGAAAGGATAAGGACCACTCTTCAAAAAAGGTCTTAGGAAACTCACAGTAAGTTTCTTAGTATGTATTAAAGTCATCTCTAAGAGCATCTGTACGCATACCTACACATGTTGGTTTTCTCCATGACCAAAGAGAGGCTAGCCTGTGAATTTTCATGTAGAAGACAAACATATGTGGGCGATTTATCTGTAAATGCCCCTATCCTGTGTCTAGGCAGAAGTACTCTAGATATCCACCTATGTATTCTTACAACTACCCATTTCTGAGTGGGAGAAATGCAAGAAAGGTTATTAGAGTTAGAAAAATAAATAATAATTCATATCTTTGTGTAAGGCTTCATAATTTAAATCAAATGCTCCTCTTGCCCGCTTATCATCCTAGTTTTGAGTCTTGATTCATTAGCTCACACAGCTTCTCACATTAAGAACTTTTTATCAACTCCTGCCATTTTTTTTAGCTCTTCCTGTGCCATTTTTCTTGCTCGACCCAAGAGATAACCCAGCAGCAAGACAGGTTTTTATCCTGAATATCAGGTAGACCTTCCATCTCTCTTTTTTTCTAATAAGGCAGCTGTCTTCTCCTGCTTTTTCTTATCTTGCAGAGTGAGGCAACTAAGGTAGAGAATAAATATGCAAAAGCCCTCCCCAAAGTGACAGGTGGGAGAATTGGTTGGCCTTTTCTACTGCACACAAAAGTGAAATGTTGTCAAGTTCTGTACATCCTTCCTGCCTAAGAAAGTGAGTCTTCAGGCTGACAAAACCATAAGCATTCAGAGAGAAAGAAGGTGAATCTTGTAGGTGTAAGGTCTGCGTATGTAGGGGGCTCCCTTTCCTTCCTGCCTTCACTTTCCATATCAAGATTCTCCTCCCTCCCAGAGCAGCTCACCTCCTCTGGCAACAGACAGCAGGGTCTGATGCCTATCCCCCGGAGCCTTTCCCTCCTTTCTGGGCTCTCAGTTAGTGGATGCAGAGCAATGGCAGAGCTGAGGGCATGGGTCTGATGCCTCACCTCTGACCCTCATTCCTGCAGGCCCTGCTGAGCCCAGCCTGTCATTCATAAGAGCAAGTGCTTGTGTGAGTCGGGGTGGGGCTTCTGCACAATACTTTTGTGGTCAAAATGATAATAATAATCATACTAATAGCCATCATTTATTGATCGCTTTCTATTTACAAGTCATAGTGCAAAGTATTTGACAAGCGTGCTTTCATCTGAGTTTCACTACCCTATACTATGCATATTAATCGTGATCTCCATCTCACAAATGAGGAAAGTGAGTCTTGGATTGGGATCCCTAAAGTCAGTCAGTCTGCTATCCAATAGTGGACAGTGAGGGCCCTGCACATGGCCTAGGAACTTATCCCCAAATGTAGGGCCTTCACAAGGTTCTGATGGAGAAGTTAAGCCAAATTCTTTAGGTTCATTTTTACATACAATTAAGGGCTGCTTACTAGCAGTCCCATAACTGTATAATCAAGGGTAGCGAAAATTTGGTTTCCTAAACTAAAATGAGCTCATTGCTGGAGTTTATCACACACTCTGATCCAGTATTTTACTGAGAGGTAGGTGCCTTGGCGATGCTGCATTGGTTCCACTGTCCCCAAGCATGTGCAGAGTTTGAAGACTCACAGTTTTCCCAGCTCTCCATTATCAGGTGTCACTGCCTTTGTCCTGAATTGACAATCAAATAAATCTATTACTGTTTTCTTGTTCTTGAATGATACTTTACTGTCATCTTAGCATTATCACTATTTATATAATTTGCTGTGTGTTTTCCTCTTAACGCTATAGTGAGTGGTTAGGAATATTGACATATTTTCACCTGTTATTTTTCAAGAACTAGACTGAAGAAATGTATATGTCATATTAGGCTAAATCAAATGAAATTGCCTATACTCAACCATTTTTACCTCAAGTTAGACCATATGAAACTGACTCCATTCAACCTTTTTGACCTACAAAAATGACAGTTTCATATGGTTCAACCTAATAGTTCAAATATAAACTATTCTTACCTCGTTTGTTAGACAACTGTGTGCATAATTCCCTCCAAACATGTGGGTACAGTACCACTTAACTGGTGATAGTCTGTTAATGAATTTGCGCTATCTAAATGACTTTCAATGTACTATTATTATAAGTTAACTGTAAGAAAATAGCTGTTATTTTAAGTTTGCATACTTTTATTCCAAGATCTTGATTCAAGCTCATATTCTTTTTTAATGAGTTGTTCATTTATCTTCCTCCCTCATTCTTTATCATCACCAGAAGTGGGAATGGATAGAACATGTGGACCTTGGGGTCTTTTGTGCCACCTGAACAGACCCTGCTCAAAGAAGCTTAAAAAGCATGGCTTTAAGGGCAAAGGAGGTTTTACCGGTCCCACAACTAGTAAGTGTGGATTCAGGATTCACATCCAAGTCAGCTTGCCTTACAAATGGAGGATGTGATGTATGTTTTGGTAAATGATGTTTACACCCCTACGGTTTCCTGAACCAGAAAGCCCAGACTTCCTGACATCTCTTTAGGGCACCATCATTTATTGAATGCCTACTGTATACCAGCCACTTTGCTAGGTATGTTAGGCCAAACCTTAAGAATACCATAACAAACCTAGGAGGTTGTTCTCATGAATCCGTCAGGTGGAGAAATAGGTTCACAGACTTGAATACTAACCCAGTGTTGCAGAATCGGTAGGCAAAAGCAGAAAGCAAACTTCAAAACCCACTGGAATGTTCACCACACTGCTTTTTCTTTTTCCTCTCCCATCTTCCCTACCCTTTACTTCCATATGCAATTCATCATCAAATCCTATTGGTTCTACCTGTAAAATGACTGTGGAATCTGTCTCTACCGTTTTTACTATTGACGCTCGAACACTGTCTTGTCTATGGACAAACGCAGCAGTGTCCTTCCTGTCTCAGTCCCTACCCATCCCGCCTCCATGTGGCCTCCGACTTGCTCTACAATCCTATAACCAGACCTGATCCACCTCTTTTTAATGGCCCTGCAGTGCTCGCAAGGTGTATAGCATTTCACAATCCAGCTTTCCAACCATGGAGGAAAGACTACTACGATTCCATAATGTGGCCACTGTCTGTCTCACAAGCTGGATCCGGGTCAGCATGGAAGCTGCTTTGATGTTTATTCTGCTATAAATCAACACCCCTCCCTTGCCTCTTCCTGGAACAGGTTGTTGTCCTGACCTGGTCAAGTATGTAATTTCCCATAGCAATCATGTACTAGTACCTGTGACTAGTCGCTCCTTTAACCTATATAATTCTTTGGCACCTGCCAAAAAGAGCCAGTTTTGTCTTGCTGCTGCCCAAGACATGCCTCATGTGTAAGTTTCCCTT
Organism: Hipposideros armiger; assembly: GCF_001890085.2. Taxonomy (NCBI): domain Eukaryota; kingdom Metazoa; phylum Chordata; class Mammalia; order Chiroptera; family Hipposideridae; genus Hipposideros; species Hipposideros armiger. Next base: position 572,318 of record NW_017731843.1, read on the forward strand.
AATAAACTCTATGAATTGCCAGACTGGAGTGGCCGGTCTTGCTTTGGTCTTTCCCGGCCCCCCTCTTACAGAGGCCGAGTTTCAGTGCCAGGAACTTTCCCTGGGTCGGCGTATACTAACGTCCACCCGTCATCCTGGCCATCTCTGCCAACACTCGCTATCATCAGCCCCCACCCTACTGCCCCCTCCGGCTCCTCCCACTCCCTGTAACACCTGTGACCTTTCCAGTCCAACTCCTCGGCCTCCGTGCACTTGCTACTCAGGGTACCTGGAGGGACATTTTTTACATACCTACCATTTCTCCACATGGCAAATTCTTCTTCCTTTAAGGCCCAATTCATAGATCACTGCCTGTGGAAGGGTCATCCGGACTCTCCTTGGCAGTTCATAGCTCCTTTATGTCCACAGGACTTTGCACACATTTTTAATTAGACAGTTTCTGTTGAATGATAAAATGTTAACTGTTGTTGAATGTCTAATCTATCTTTCCCACTTGATAATGAGTCCCTGGAGGATAAAAATCATGTTGTATTTATCTTTGGTTTGCCAGCATTCTGAAAAGCACCTGGCACAAGGTCAGTACTCAATAAATGTCCATTACTGTACAAATACCCACATCGTCTCCAGTGCACATAGAGCACACTGAGAAGCTGTTTGGACAGAGGATTGAAAACTAACCGGGAGGAAGGATGATTGAAATCAATCTTGGTTTCACCAACAACCGGGCGGGTTAACCACGACAACCTTTGTTCTAGACTCAATTTCCCCCCCTTAGGTAGGGGAGGGGGCATCCGAGTGCCCTTCCAGGGCTCACATCGATAATGCAAAGGACTTGACAGCTCATCCCTAAAAAGGTCTTTTTTTCTCACCAGAAGGAGAAGACCTTGGGCATCTTCTAAGGAGAGCTATGGCATACAACCCAGAGCCTCTAGCCAAGATCTCTGTCATCAAGTTCAAGGGCCAGGATTTTAACTCCTTGAGAGATCATTGCCTAAGCAGAGGTCTGCTGTTTGAGGACGAGACATTCCCTGCTGGGATTTCTTCCATAGGTATGAAGCTGCTTCAGAGGGTATCCTCCTCCAGCCTGAAGTGGAGGCGGCCAAAGGTGAGCGAGTTCCCCACGCACACACCTAGCTCCTGGGCCTTCTGAGCCACCTTCCATGGCCCCACCCACTGAAAGAAGGTTGGACCTGAGACCTGGTTTTTACCTTGGAACCAAAATGAGTTCTTCAGAAAAGTAAAGTAGAGATATGCGTGTAGGTTATGAAAGCAACAAGTAACAGAAGGTAACAGAAATTGAACATGCCAACAGCGAGCTGCTGTTGAGCCAAAGGACTTTGATGCCAATAAAGTAAAGCTCTCTAGCAAAAATAAAAAAAGGAAGTGAGTGACACTGCCAGCTGGCCCAGCCTAAACTCTGGCCACCCTCTGAAAGGGCCTGTGTCTAAATGCCAATATGCTAAACCTGGTGTTCCCTCATCCAAGAGCAGCATGCCATCTGGGGAAATGCATGAGCAGCCTTTGAAAAGAATGCAGGAATCACTGTCCAAATTTGACCAAGTGATGTCACAGTGGAAGAGACCCCCCAGAAACAATTTCAGGAGAGTGCTGGGTTTGATGTCACTTCAGAGAGGGTATTTTTTAAGATTCCAGGGGCCCTTGCATTACCTGAGTTTCTGGCATTTCTAATATAGCAGAGATTGCCCCAAACTTTGCATTAAGAAGGAGCTCCAAAATCAGAACTAAGTTCCTAAGATTACTTAGTTTGACTATTGCAATGGCTTCTCTATTCGTCAGAGTTCTCCAGAGAGATAGAACCAATAGGAGATATATGTAACCTATAGCATATAACTAATAGGACATATATCAATTTATTTTATTGATATATTTATTATGAGGAATTGGGAGCAGTCCCACAATCTGCCATCTGCAAGCTGGAGCCCCAGGGAAGCCAGTGGTGTAGTTTAGTTTGAGTGGGAAGGCCTGAGAACCAGGGGAGCCGATGGTGTAATTCCAAGTCCAAGGACAGGAGAAGACCCAGGTCCCAGCGCAGCAGTCTGGCGGAAAAGGGGCGAATTCGCCCTTCCTCTACATTTTGTTCTGTTTTGTTCCATGGATTGGATGATGCTCATCCACATGGGGGAGGGCAATCTGCTTTACTGAATTCACTGATTCAAATGCTAATGTCATCTGGAAACACTCTTACAGATTCACCTAGAAATAATGTTTAGCCAAATATCTGGGCACCCCGTTACCCAGTCAGGTTGACACATAAAATCAATCATCACAACTTCCTTCTGCACCAGTGGATGTTTCAGAGCTTCAAAGGGCCAGCCTGTCTCACAGAAACAGAAAACACTGAAGTCAGGAAGCCCCTGCCTGCTGCTGCGGTCGGTGGGGAAGAGTTGGGCACATGGAAGCAGGTTGCCTGACTCGTAGCCTGCTTCCTGTGGGACTTGGACCGAATCACTCTGCTTCTCTGAACCTTCCCTCACCCTGGCTGGGCCTTGGAATCATCTGAGGAGCTATGTAAATGCTGAGCTCTACCTCTGGTTGACCTGCTAAGTCCAGGTTGTGGAAGGTGGGACCCAAAAGTCCCCATGTCTGTGAAGCTTCCAGGTGATTCTGAGTCACACTCAGTTTGGAAACCACCCCTTGCCAGTGACTTCACTACCCTGGTGTGCCCGGCCCACCTGGCGACAGGGGAACTGCCCAGAGCCAGAGCATTCCCACCATCCCCAGCCAACTTTACCTATTTTCTCTGTGGGCTTTATCTCAATAAGTCAGCCCAGTGGACTTAAATGCTTCTGGGTATAATTTCCGTCCTACCATTGCTCTTTTTGGATCATCTAATGCCCTGCTAAAGCCCAGGGTGAAGAAGAAACAGGAAGCTCAGAGAACAGGAGACTTAGATGCTGGTTTTGTGCCCAACTTTGATGCAGACAGTTCCAGTGTTTGCCCATAAACTTGATGTTGACTAGTGACTTGTGGTTTGAAATAATTGCCATTTGATTTTTCATAACATTAAAATATTTCTCTGTTCCTAATTAGCTAAAATTTTGGTATTTCTATTTTAATTTTTATTATTAGGGTAAATCAGAGAAAGTGTGCATTTACCAAATGCCTTTGTGGCATTTATTGGAAGGGTATAAATTGCTTCCTCTTTGGCCCTTATAAATGTGACAAAGGAATTGTCTATTCTCTGAAAGTTTGAGACAACTCAGCAGGAAAATCGTGTGTACTCAGAAGCCTTTATAGAGACGTTAGGGCGATATTTCTTTGATCATTTTAAATACTATTCCAAGGTTATTAATCTTTCAGGTTATTTATGAACTTGAATGATTTGGGGCCATGTTAATTTTCATCAGAAAATCATCAGTATTTTTAAGTTGATTAGTATAAAATTTTACAGCATGTTTTTATATTGCTAAAACCCCATTTTGACTTCCACTTTTATTTGGGTTTCTCTACCACAATTGCCAAAGGTTGGGTCTATGTAAACCTTTCTTCCCTAAACAGAGCAATTTAGTTGCTTTGTTGATTTTGTTGTTTTTCTATTTTATAATTCACTAATTGTGCTTTTTTTTATCACTTCCTTCTATATTTGTGAGGCTCTTTTTGTCTTTTTCTTTCTAACATCTTTGAGTTGATTGTTTAATTTATTTTTATTCTATGTTGTTTAATAATAAACAGACTTGAGGCTCTGGGTTTGTCTGTGAGCATGGCTTTTGTAATTTTGCAACTGTTGCAGAAGGAGGGGAATCAATATTTATTGAACATGTACCCTGCCTGATGCTGTGCTAAGTATTTCTCATCCTTTCTCATTTGTAAAATAGAAGGACCCTTGTTTTTGCAAGGCTGTTGGGAGATGATCTGTGAATAAAGCACCTAGCCCTCAGTGAGGGTTTGATAATGGCAGCTAGTGCCTTGATTGCTTTATCATCTGAGTCTCCTATTTTACACACAAAGAAACTGGGGCTCGGCAAAGGAAAAGGAGTTGCTCAGGGTCCCCCAGGGAGCAGTGCAGGGCAGAATTCCATACCAGGTCTGCCTGAACGGCCTCTCGAGGACACACCCACCTCCTCTGCTGATCACAGGGGAGAAACCAGGAAGAAAACCAGTCAAGAAGAGCTGCACTGAGGGTGGGTCAAGAAAGCTAAGCGATGATGACTTTGTTCCTGGTCCAAAAACCCTATGGCCTCCACATTCTTTTTAATTTCCATGAGTGGAGTGTCGATGCATCTGCTCACTGGCAGCAAGCCTCCACTGACGTTTACTTCCTTTTTCCAGTAGAAGGGGAGGGGATAGTTACAGCCATTGAAGTACCCCAAGTAGTTTAGAAACTGGGAGAGTCGCTCTCTCCGTGGCCCTGCGCAGAGCTCTGCCCTACTGACTTGTGTTGGGAAAGCTCCCCAAGTTCTGTACAGCCATGGGGACAGCAGAGGGTTGGGCATGATGACTCCATCCAGGGAGTCTGGTCCCGAGTGCACCTCTCCAGCCATCTGAGAGGGCTGGTTATGTGTAGGGAAGGCAGTAGGAGGAAGTGTAGTGAGGTGATTACCCCTCGTGTACCTGCTGGGCTGCTGTGTTTGCAGACATGTACACCTTTGTTTTCCTCTTGGCAGCGCCACCAGGAAACTGGTAGTTTACAAAGGGCTGGCAGTTCTCACAAGGCACCAGGCTCTATACATTCATGGCTGTTGAGTAAATGAATCTATTTCCACTTTACAGCCCTGTTCTCGGGGGATGTATTTGTCAATGCAAAAATAAATGATACAGGCACGATTACCAAATTATGCAAACTTTTGCGATGGAAACCCTAGAAGAGCTGCACAGAAAGGATGCCGAGGGTAATCCTGCAAGCTTCTAGTAGGGGGCAAACCTAGAGGCTGGTGGGATGAGGGCAGGAGCCAGACCTTTGACCCAGTGTTTCCCCAAAGTGCCCGGGGAGCCCCTTCACCAATTCGCACCATCCTCATGTCTGCTGCGAATTCCCCAAATTCTCCCCAGACATTGAGGCATTGCAGAACCTAGCCACCCCTTTTCTGTGGCCAGCAGATGCTATGTGTGTTGAAGGTTGAGGGAGAACTGAGTAACAGCACCTGAGATGAGGGGCCCGGGGTCTTCCACTCAGTCTGTGAGTTAGCCAGGGGGTGAACAATGATCTGAGGAAGGCACGTCCTGCACATGGCTGGACTTGAACCTGGAGCCCACAAGGCCTCTGCTGCCTTCTAAGAGATGACATTTCACAAGGACAGCTTCATTATATTTATAAAAGTTTCCTCTAATAAATATATCCTATTCTTTTTTCCCCCCTTGTTTATAACCTCTTAATAAAACACTGCTCATTAGTACCGGGGTGGCTGACTTTGATGTAAGGATTCTGAGTCCTTATTTATGCTCTCTCCTCATGCACTTTGCTTATGCATTTATTGCCTGTCGTGTCGATTACATATACACCCCTTTGACATCTGCCTTCCTGATAGCAATAAAACCTAAAGAATGAGGGGAACTTTCCTAACTTAGATTTTAAGCACCTGTTTAAGAATTAACCTCTATGTCTCAAAGACAAAGTAAGTGGTATTTTAGGTACCATACTGGGACACAAGAATGAAAGATGCTCTTGGTTTTTCTCCCTCTTTCCTAAGGATTTATTAGGTTGTAAATCAGAGCCTCACTTCATCCTGGAAGGTGCAAGTAGATTTGACATCCAACAAGGAGAGGCAGGTAAGAATTCAACCTCTTCTCTCCTGATCCTGGATTGGGGCAGGCTGCTCAAAAGTCAGCCTCCAGGTTTGGAGGGGAGGAGGCTGATGCCCACTCAGACCCCCAGAATTCTGCCACAGCTGCTGTGGATGGACTGCTCATGCCGAGCCCTACACCCTGCAAGTCAGTTCAGCAGTGGTGTGCAGAGCCATTTGGGGTGAAGAATTATAGAAGAAAGGGAGAAAATGGACACAAGGTTTATTCTGAGCACTGAGTAGAGAGAAGCATCAGCTGCTGAAAGATGGGAAGAAAAGAGGCTGAGAAAGGGGAAGCAAACATTTATTAAGCTTCAGTGATGACTGTACTGACGCTTTCCATGTGCTAGTTCTTTTATGCCTTGTAACATCCCTATTCTATATATGTGGAAATAAAGGGTCCAAGAAGCAAAATAGTTTCCTTACTGTCACATAAGCAATAAGTGACAGAGTTCAGTTTAAATCCAGGGCTGTTTGACTCCCTCCCACCTACCAGGCAGCCAAGGGGCAAAGGTGTTGCTAAGAGCTGAGCAGTGTAGACAGGGAAGAGGCAGTCCTGCCTTGAAGGAGCCCCCTGGGTCGTATCAGGAATGGCCAAGACAAGGCCCTGAGCAAGAGGCCTAGCAGTGGAGTCGCGGGATTGGTTGGGAGTGGAAAGTGGACAAGGAGTTGGCAGACAGCAAAATGAGACAGGAACTCTTCTGAGAACAGACTCTATGTCCTTAAAATGTCAGCTTACAAATTATGCCTGCACTTGAATTTCACCTGGTAGAATCATTGTATCTTGGGCCACGTTGATAGATGCCTTTGTGGCTTGTTTTCAAGTTTTGGGGAAAGCCCCCACCAGCCAATAATCCTCCTATTGGAGCTTCACCGAACTCAGAGACGGGACCTCTCTGAGGATGCCTTTGTGGCTTCTATACCCAGCACAGTGCCTGACATGAAATGACATTCGAATCATTGATTATATTGAAGATAAAGGAGGGAAGACTCAGGAGAAGGGGATGATGCTTCTGTTCAAAGGGCTCACAATGACATCCAAGGAGACACTCAAGCCATGTGTCCCTCAAGGGGGAAGAGGAGAGAAACCCTGTGTGGGCTAGTGGGGTCCCAACACTGGTAGGGGATGAGCAAATACTAACCAAGGAAAGCACAAACCTGTTTTCTGAAACGGAAAAGTAGAGAATACCATTGCCACTGATGCTGACAACAAAATTCACTGTAACTTTAGCTCTGGGCACCTCTGGCAAAATGAAAATCCGAAGGCTCTCCTGACCTCCCTCAAACTACCGGCATCCCCCCATCATCCCCTCCATCTCCCCCACCATCACCACCAGCCGCTTCTCTATCTTGCTTAGAACTGGCCCCAGTGAATCCTTCACGTCTCCACTCTCAGACAGAAAAACATGCATTCTTCAGAAGGAGGTGTATGAACTCTGCTGGCAAAGACCTGTGAAATGCATGGGGTTGGGCTTCCAGGTGTGTACAATCGACCTCTCATGCTTAGCTTATGTCCCCTCACAGGAGATTGCTGGTTCCTGGCAGCGCTGGGCTCCTTGACACAGAACCCACAGCATCTGCAGAAGATTCTGAAGAACCAAAGCTTTTCTAGCCAGTATGCAGGGATTTTCTGTTTTCGGGTATGTGCACTGCTGGGATGCTCCTACATGGGTTTCTCTGTGAGCACAGGGAGGTAACTGTCTTAAATATTCTCTTGGTCTGGCGGCCTGAGATGTGGAAGAGATACCTGTGTGTTAGTTGCTCTGTGTAGCTCCTAAAAAGGATTTGAGCTCATGATCTGACAACACATGGGACAGATGAGCATTAAAATATTTTCATGTAAATTTTTTTAAAGGCAAAAACAATCAACAAAAGAGAAGTCATTGATCAAGAACCCTGTATATCACTGAGCTTTTGTCTATGTCTATTCCTGTGTCATATCTTGTTATTTTGATTACAGTAGCCTTAGAGTAAGATGTGACATCTGGTAGGATGAGTTCTCCTTCATTATTCATTATTCTTTCCTTTAAAATATCTTGGTAATTCTTGCATATTTATTCTTCAAAGAGAATTTTAAAATAATTTTGTCTAATTAAAAAGAAAAGCCGCTGTGATATGGAATAGAGCAGCCTTAAATTTATGTATTAATTTGAAAAAATTACATTTTTATTATTTTAAGGATTCTTTCCAGAAACATGGTCTATCTTTCCATTTATTCAGAACTAGTTTTATGCCCTTCAATAAAATGTTACAGTTATATTCTCATATTGGTACTGTACCCTTCTTGGTAAATGTATTTCCAAATATTTTACAGTTGTGCAGCTTATGTGATTGTGCCCTCTCATTTCTAACCAGATGTTGTTGAAAAGAGAAAAGCTACTCATTATTATATAGTAAATTTTGTGGAGCCACCTTACCAAATTACTTTATTTGTTCAAATTTTTTTCTTTGGTAGAGTCTGGGTTTTTAGGTATCTAATTGTATCTGCAAATCAAGATAATATTGTCTCTTCTTTAAATATTTATAGAATTTATTTTACCCTTTTGCCTTGTCACATTAGTTAGAACCTCACAATTTTGAATAAGAGTGACAAAAGCAAAATCCTGCCTCCTCTGGGTTTTAGTAACATACTTTCCTGGTACACTGTTCTTTAAATATGCTGTTGGGTTTTATTTACTAAAAATTTTACTAGGATTTTTGCATTTGTATCACATGTAGAATTGGAGTCTAGTTTTTTTTTAATTATGTGTAGGTTATGCTAGCTTTTTTAAGTGAGACCAACTGAGCTTTACATACATTGATCTGAAGTAATTTGAATAATGGTGTTAATCATTGGCTATCTGTTCTTTGAAAATGAAGTAGACACTACTTAAATCATTGAGACCTACCTCTTTTTTAAATGTGATTTCTTTAATTTTTCCCATGTGCTCAATGGCTATTGATCTGCTTGGGACTCCTATTTCTCCTGGAGTTAATTCTTGAAATTTATTTTTGCCAGGAAAACCAACTGTTCTTTCTATAGTTCCAAATTCATTGCCAAAAAAAGTTCCTTATATGATTCTCAGAAAATTCATTTAATTTCTTCTTATTTGTGGTTACATCTATTTTATCAATCCCAACACTATGTTTTCATTTTTCCTGTTTTTCTTAATCCAGCTTTTCTTAATCCAATCAATCTGTTGTACTGTTTTTTTAACAAATTAACTTTTGGTTTTTATTATTCTTTCTATTCTTTTTTTGGGGGGAGGGGGTTGTTTTCTATATAATTACTTTCAATTTATTTTCATGAATTCATGTTTACTGTCTCACAATTTTATTATTTATTTTCTGAAACTTCACACTTAATATTCTTAGTCTTTTTGAATGATATAAGTTTTAAGACTATACAATTTCTTCTGAAATCTTATTCATATCTGTAGGTTTTGATATAAAA
>NW_017731843.1:588071-595775 GCF_001890085.2 Hipposideros armiger
CTTTGCATTACCAGAAAGAAGACTTTAGTAGGAACGTCCCCACTGCCACTGGCCTTGGCGTCTTCACCTATGTTACCTTCAGGAAAGTTGTCTTGTCTCCCTGATAATTCTGGGGAGATAGGTCTGAGAATGGGAATGAGAATTCTGGATCAAGGTTTGGACAGAGTGGGAATGGAGGCTACTTGTGGCCACAGCTGGGATCAGGGCTACTGACTGGGAGGTCTTTGAAGGCAGGAATGGGGTCTCATTCATCCTTGAATGCTCAGTGCCTAGCATGGCATCCTGCACACAGTAAGCACTTATCATTGTCAATAAACTGAACAGGAAACAGTGGATCCTCATCATAATAATATCCAATATTTGTTAAGGGCTTGCCATAAACCAGGGACTATGCTAAGTCCAGCCCCATGAGGTTAAGTAACTTGCCCAAGGTCAAGCAGCTAAATGTGTGGTGAGGTTGGGATCTGACCGCTGGCCTGTGGCCCCAGTACCTGCACACCTAACCACTACACAATACTGCCAATTGTGGGGCTGCTCAGGGGAAAGACAGGGGCGAGGATGGCACATCGCTAGACTCTCCATCAGGTGAATGGAAGGTGGGTGGCCATGGTCCGGGGGCGGGTCAGGCAGCTCTTCACCTGGGAAATACGCAGAAGTCAGGTGAGCAGCCTCCCTTCCTGGAGTGCCTCACCAAAGGCACTGCATGGGTTTTGGTCTGGCTTTCCCCTCCTAGGTTACACGGGTCCTACGAGAACCTGCACAACGGCCACCTCCCTGATGCCCTAGTGGACCTCACAGGAGGGGTGGTCACCAGCATCGACCTGCACTCCTCCCGTTCCAACCTGGTAATGATGGTGAAGACAGCTGCCAAGGCGGGATCCCTGATGGCCTGTGGTACCCCAGTGGGGGTGAGTAGAACACGAATCCCTTTAAACTGGTTCAAGCCTGGCCCATTCAGCGAGGAAGGGAAGTGGCCAAGCAACTGTCAGGGAGCCCCGATACTGCACTTTATTGAGGCCATGCCATTTCACCCTCATAACAGCCCTCCCTCTGAGATAGGAATCACAGAATTCACTTACAGAGGAGGATGGGCTCAGAGGGGCCACATAAAATGTTCCCCATCACANCTCTTTGATATATGTAATGCTTGTGGGCCTTGAATTCCCCTTTATCTGATATTCATATTGCTACCCCAGCTTCCTATTATTTGCATATCCCTGTTCTGTCTTTGCTTATCTCTTCATTATCAATTTCATTGTCATGTTATAAGTATGTTCCTTGTACAAAACATATTTAAAACTCATTGTTCACTATTATTTATTTCACCCTTCATTTCCCCTTAAGACTTTTGTTCTAATTTCATTTTCATTAGGTAGGAGTAGTCCCTTGAATGATTTCCTCAGATTACATGAGTGTTGTTCATTTGCTCTTACCTAAGAAAGATTTTTGGTTGGGTTTAGGATTCTTGGATTACATCCCCTTTCCTCAGGAGTCTATAAACCTTATTTCATTGTCTTATAGCTTCCGATGTTACAGAAGAAAAATCCAATGCTAATCTATGCTCTTGACTTTGTATGCAATGTGTTCTTTCAGACTGCAATTTTATAAGAGGTTATCTCTCCTTAGTGTTTAGAAATTTCTTTGGAATATGTCCAGATTATGCCTTTTTAAAGTTAATCTTTTCTGGAATTCAATGAGCCCTTCCATTCTGAAACCCTGCCTCCTTTTTCTGCTCAAATTTCTCTCTGTTTTTTCCAGATATCCTCCTTTATCCTGTTTTCTCTTCCTGCAGTCCAATTATTTGCATATGAGGTCTTCTAACAAGTGCTCAGGTGACACTGATGTTGCTGGTCCAAGGATCACACTGAGGAATGAACTAGAGGATGCAGGGCTCAGCTGTGTGTGAGCTCACTTCAGGGCTGCAAGTGTTGGTGGAGTGATAGGTGGTTAGGACAACCTGTGACCCCGGCAGGACACACTCTGTCCTCCTGGGTGTTGAAGAAAGTCCCATAGTTCCCTAGAAACAGCTGCAGTGCTGACCTTCGTACATCTCTTCTCATCAGTCTGAGCTTGGGCACTGCTCTCTGGAAAGGGCCCAGTGCCCATGCAACTTGGATGCTTTGCCCAAGACACTTCTGGTTTCCATCAGACACTTGGGTGTTGACAAAATGGCACCAGCATGCTTTTTGGAGGGTGCAGACATTATCCAGATGCCAGTCCTCCTCACCCAGAGAGGTGAACTAGCTCTCTGACCTCATTCTAGACCACTAGTTAGGCCATTTGCATCCTGTCTGGGGACAATGATTCTATGTGATATTCCCTTTGTATAGGAAGAGCAAGTTTGGTGGGGGAAGATGGAGGTGAGGGTAATTTCTAAGGGGGAACCAACCAAAGGAGCTCATTGGAGCCAGGACTCACCCATTCTTGATGGCCTACTCTGCACCAGGAACTATCCTAGGTGCTGATCAAAAAGGCTAACAAAAAACAGTTCCTATTTTCAAACTATAATATTGCTTTCACAATCTCATCTGATCCCAATCACAGCCCTATGAGGCAGTTCTTACTCTTACCACCATTGGACAGATGAGGAAACTGAGTCACAGAACATTAAGTGTCTTACCCAATGTCTGTTGCTCAGATAACTAAAGGCAAAACCAGGACTCGAGCACAGTTCTACTGACAATACTGTGCACTACAATTTGCTATTCCCTTAAATCCTAATCCAGATTGGGCTGTCATTCCAGTACCCCTTTCTGGAAGCTGGGATTAGCTTTCCTTTGTGCTTCAGCCACATTTCATGATCTCCCCCAATAGCATCCCAGCTGGCTGTCGACCTCACCTGCCTATGTGTATTACTGCAATAGGGACACAAATCTACAGCTGCCCTGGAACCAGCTGCAATGCTCTGGTCCTTCAGTGACCGTGAAAACACCTTCTTTGCTTTGTTTCCACTGACATCTCTGTCTTGGTCATCATCTCTGCTTTAAAAATATGTCTTTAGCTGATGCAATAGCCCGACATCTGGGACATCCAGCTGTAAAAAAGGCCATGGGGATGGCTTCCTGTCACCGCTGAGCAGATGATAGATTGCATCCTCCCAGCTTTATTCCAGACCCACCTGTCAGAGACTTGCCTTCGTCAAGGTTCAGGCCTGAAGCTGGAAGCCCTGCAGCTTCTCCAGCACAGGGGAGACCAGCGAACGAAGTCCAAAAGGCTGGCTTTGTTATGAATTTTCTTCATTTGGCGATGTCCCGGGTGAACCATTAAGAGTTGAATGCTGAAGATTAAAACAGTCTGTTTTGGAGAGGAACATCTGCTTCATTTGCGCTCTTAGCAGTAGCAGTGCCAGCCGGTTTCATTTCTGCTCCTCTGATGGTAGAGCCAGAGTAAGGCTGTAACTGCTCCGTCCTCCTGAGCACTTCTCATCACTCAGCCTCCAGGCCTTTGCCCATGCTGTCCCTGCCATCTGGGATGTCTTCCCTATCTCCTCTCCACCTGCTTAAGCCCAGCCTCCTCCCTCAAGCCTTCAGCTCCCAGCAGGCTCTCCTTTCCCCAGGAGAGCACCTATATCTGCCATTGCCCATTGTTACTCTGCGTCTGCTTCCCCTGCTGCCATTTTGTGCGCAAGCTGTACCTGGAGAGTCTCATATTTGGAGCTCACAAAGGACTTGCCAAAGTGAGGCCAGAGTAAGTAGCAAAGTCCAACTAAAACCCAAGTCTCCTTCTTTTCTGCTAATATTTTCCTTGACTGACTTGGTCTGTGACTCACTATTTCCATCTGCCAGTGAAGATGACATGCCCATCCTCTATCCATCAACATGGGATGAGATTTGTTCTGGATGGAGTTCATTTATGCATCGTGGGGGTTGCATGGTGACGGTCGTTATCTTTTGGCATGGATTGAGGGTCCAGGAGTTTCCTCCTGCCCCAGTTGTACTGAGCTATATATTCATCTCTCTTCCAGTTCTGGAAGTGTGGCCATTGGGTGGAAGTGGTGGTTGATGATCGCCTCCCTGTAGGGGACAATGGGTGCCTCTTCGTGCATCCTTTCTACAGGAACCACGAGTTTTGGCCCTGCCTGCTGGAGAAAGCTTATGCCAAGTAAGGATGGGTCTGCCCTTCAGCCCAGGGCCTTGATGCTGGCCCTGCCTGTCAGCTGCTTGCCCTGACAGATGCTCCCCACCAGCCGGCCCTGAGATTTGGGGCAGCTTTGCTGAATGCAAGGGATGCCCCTGGGAGCATCAGAACCTTTGCCACCTAGCTGGACATCCTCCATAAACAATTGCTGTGTGCAAGGCTGTGTTCAGGCTGTTGGGAAGGACCCAGAGGCACTTAGCAAGGGGTGGGCCTGGCAGGGCTGGACAGAGATATGCACTGACAATGGTATTATTGCAAGGGCTGGTATAAGGGCCCAAATAAAATATAATATCATGGTCATAGTTGGCTGAGAGTGCAGAAGAAAGAAAATAATTCTGACTTTCAAACTCACAGAGTCAGGCTGAGGCTATACAGAGAAGATGCATTGAGTAAGGCCTTGAAAGATGGATAGACTTTAGCAGGGGCAGAGGAGATATGTGGGGGAGGCATCCCCAACAATGGGGATAAATTGAGCAGAGACCTAGAAGTAGGAAGGCTCAAAGTGAGGTTGGGGCAGTGGGGACCTGATGTAGCTGCTATGAGATTGTATTTATATGGGGGGTGCAGGACAGGATTTACTTGTTATCATATGGGCCAAACACTGTGATTCAGGGGCTATCTTCTGGTGTTGACAAACTGAAGGACTATAAACACTGTAATTCACAGGTTGCTTTTACTCAACAGATGTTTACTGAGCATTTAAGCATAGGCCAGGCACTGTGCTTGGCACTAGATAGAAACTCTCAGACTGGCTCAAGTGGGTGTGTGCAAGTGTGTGTGTGTCTCTGTGTGTGTGTGTGTGTGTGTGTGTGTGTGTGTGTGTGTGTGTGTGTGTGTGAAGTCCCTGTCATAAAGACCCACACAGGTGAGGGGCACATCAGAGTTAGAAATCAACACTAGGAGACAAAAAGACAGAGGACCACCCCTTCTGGGAGAAAATGGATAGTGAAGAGTGTTACTGAATCAGATTTCCCAAAGATTGTTCTAACCAACCCCTCATTTTACAAAAGGGGATGCCAACGCTTTGAATAGTGATGTGATGGCAGGAGTAAGTGTCTAGCCTGAATCTGCTGAGGTCTTCAGTCATTTTATCAGGGGGCCTCATTTAGCAAGACCGAAGACCCTGCCCATCCTGTCCTGGGCCCTGAAGAGCGGTGATAACCCCACAGACTACCCAAGCCCCTGTCCTTATGGAGGTCAAAATCTGAACAGCAAGACATCTCAAGACCTCCTCTATTTTACATTCTTCCTTTTGAGGCAACTTGTAAAAAACTCAAGCAGTTGCTCATTTCCAGTATCAAGAAGAGCTGTTCATTAACATTTGAGAATGAAGCCCAGATAACAGTCAAGGTTGTTGAACCAATCCATATGTTTGGGGAGGTTAATTCACATCTAAGCTACTTACACAAACACTACCATTATCCTTCCAGTATGGAGTCAGGCCTCACCACTTCAGGGCCTTGTTTTTTCCTGTGTGAAAGGTGGGGGAGCCTGGCAGCTCACTGGGAGAATTAGAAAGCTTGCAGAATGAAATGATGACTCTGACCCCATTTGTTAACAGCTGACCTAAGGCAATCATTCAGCTTGAAAAGAAATGGGAAACTGGACCGGGAATCCACATTCCACTGCCTAGAGAAATCTAACAGAGGATAAAATGTTTCAAACTATTAAGCTGTTTAAAAGCTTTTCCCTTCATCTAAAGAAGGAAGTTATAAAATGCAGGAATGAATCAAATCGAATTATAGCATATCAGAGCTGGAAGCAACCACTGTCAGCATCAAACCTTACCTTTCTTTTTTGAGATATGAGGAAACTGAGGCTCAGAATGGTGAAATGACTTTCCCAAGGTCACAGGGAGTTTGAGGCCAAGCTGGAATGATAACTATTCTCCCTAGTCATGTGCTTTCCCTTCATTCCTCCATACTGTCAGTCCTGTTGGAAAAGGATTTGCCGTCTTGTTTCTGTGGAACTCAGTAGGGACCACAGCACAGACATGGAGAACCCAGCCATCCAGCTGGAGATGGCCTTCTTTCCCTCTGCGTGTGTAGGCAATACCGAGGGAACCTGTGGACTTTAAACTTTCAACTGTCCTCATAGCTGGAGAGTCTGGAAATGCATTGGTCAAGGCAATCAGATGTGCGTATGTTGAGGGGGCAGGGGAATCTATGTTTTCAGAGTTTTCTCCCCTGATGTCCTAAAATAGAGAGGAGGTTGGGGGATACGATCTGGTAGGTTGTATATTATCCTCATCCGCAGTTAAGAATTGCAGCATTTCAACATCCTTTCTGGCTCTGATTTGGACATCGGAATTCTTCCCTCATTCATATCATTTCTGGAAAGACGGACATTTTCCCTAAATGACTCTGATGCAGAGGGATGAGAACAAGTTTCTCTCAGAATTCCTGGGTTCAGGTGACACAGCATAGTGACAGGTATGGGGAACATAGTTCTCTCTGTTTCCTTCCCTTTCTATCTCCTGTCAGCAAAGGGGGCTAAGAATAGCTGCCATGTTCCTGAAGCATCAACAGGACTCATGAGCTTATGTTTGTAAAGTAGAGAGATAGCTCCTTCTCAAACCATCCAGCTGCCTCCAGGACAGGCTTTGTGGGCATGGCAGAGAGACAGTGGCAGAGAGAAGTCTGTGGAGAGGGGCTGCTGGCCGCGGGTCCTGTCCCTTGCTTTGGGTGTCTGTGTGGTGACTGCAGAACAGTGTAGGTACAAGACATCAGATGAGGCCCACAGACAGCGAGGCAGGGGGCCAGAAGTGATGGGCCCAAGCCTGGCAGCTGCTTCTCTGGAATGGCTCTGGTACAGCCTTCTTTGAAGCCAGAGAGAACCCCTGAGTGAATCACCAGGTGGTCATGCTGATGGGCTCAGAAATGGGCTCCAGAACTCTAGTCTTTGTGAACGTCCAGTGTCCTCAGCACCAGAAACCAGAATAACTGTGGGAAATCAAGAAAGGCAGACACTCAGACACAGCAGGGCATAATCATGATCAAAGGTAGGCTTCGTGGTTGACAAAGCAAACACCCCAGAGATAAGAGTGTAGTACCTGGCGTGACCCTGTGTCAGAGAGAGGGAGGGAGAGATAAGATCTAAAACCAGTTTGATAACAAGTTGAGACCAGTCACAAGGTTGATCCTGTAGAATGACTTTTGTTCTGTATACCCTTAGCTTTCTTTAATAAAAGACTTTCTAAGCCATACATGACATTTGTGCCTGGGACGGTGACCTGCTTATAGTGGCTGCTTGATATATTTATGTTTGCTGGGTGAATTTACATGAAGACAGCCCCCAGAGCTGATCCAGTCAACCTCACCGTTTCCAGGTGAAAGGCTGAGGACCAGGAAGGGAAGAGTCTTGTCTAAACTTGCAGGCCCCACTAGAGGCAGCTGCATGGATAGACCCAGGCCTCTGACCCCCCTGTGGCTTTGCATTACCAGAAAGAAGACTTTAGTAGGAACGTCCCCACTGCCACTGGCCTTGGCGTCTTCACCTATGTTACCTTCAGGAAAGTTGTCTTGTCTCCCTGATAATTCTGGGGAGATAGGTCTGAGAATGGGAATG
>NW_017731843.1:597106-622986 GCF_001890085.2 Hipposideros armiger
AACCCCAATTACTCATAGCACAGGGGTGGTGGGTATACCTGGCAGACAGGTTTTGTGCTGTGTCTCATGAAGATGAGTGATTGAAGGAGCAAGCAGCCCAGGTCCTCAGGACTCTCTGGGGGGTTTATCAGTAATGGGGTGGTGTCTTGAAGTATGAAATACCTTGGGCCTCAACCACCCAGGAGCCTTCAAACTCTGCCTCTCTGGAGAAGAGTGCCAGGATATATGCCATTCCAATGTGAGTCAGTGGGACACTTTTCACCCAGCCATGGCTCAGCTGCTGATTGGATTGTGCTTTTTTATTTCTTTGAGGAACCTGTGAATATTTGTTTAATGCATGGTCTGCTTTGCTCCTTTGAAGCCAACAGGTGATGACTCGAGAATGGAGAATGGCCTGGTGAGCCAGCATGCCTACACAGTGACTGGAGCCGAGCAGGTAAGGGTCCCATGGGCTGGGCCCCCGTGTTCTTGCTCCTCTAAATAGGAATCAGAATCGCATGCCTTCAGCAAGCCCAGCAAAGCTGAAATGAGTAGTTATCACCCTTGCCCCATGGTGGCACCCATCATGGACAGCCTCATTTCCTCTAGTCATCCAGACGTTCTGGTGTCCAGTATCCTCATCCCCCAGGGACCCACCAGAAATTCTGCTGTCCTTGATCTGATGTGAGAAAGGATGAGTGTCTAGCTAGACTTGGGGATTAGCCCCAAAAGAAAGCAGAATGAACTAGCCAATTGACTCTGGGGGAAGTTTTGCCCCGAAAAGGTTTTATTTGTAACGTAGCAACTAAACTGCTATAACAGAGATAACGCCAACATAAGGGGTTCAAACAAGATAAAGTTCATTTCTCTCTCAGGTAAGCAGGTGATTTCTGGGCTAGTAGTGGCTCTGCCTACTACCTGTGAGCCCAGGACAGGTCCCCTTATCTCCTAGCCAGGGGGACAGAAAAATGCCAGGGGACACTTACACATCCATATAGAAGGCACACATCAGGAAAGGCATATGCCATTTCCTCTCAGATTCCATTAGCCTGAACCTAAACATGTGGGCACACCGAGGCCCAAGGGAGTCTAGGAAACAGTCTTGCTGGGCTGCCATATGCCCAGCTAAAATGTTATTCTCATAGAAGAGGCAAGGATGGCATTCGAAGAGATAGCATTCCAAACTCCAGGGTATATTTTTCATAGGTTTATGGGCCAAGGTTTGCAGAGTATCAGGTTCTGTTTCTAGCATGCTTTCTCCTGCTTGCCTTCCCTCCATGTACCAATCAATCTCTCCTTTCCATTGACCTAAGGCCTGTTGCTCCATTGTTTCATGAATGTTCCAACCCACATCACAAGGACAACATCTTCTGTCTCCTGCCTGTCTCCCTAAGGAAATCAGTAGCAAAATGCTATCTCTGTAGGCACCTATTGATGCTCACTGGATCAATGGATGGGCACGCTTGCATGAGTGAATGAGTGTACTTGTACTTGGCGAAGATGACATCACTGATCCTTCACCATAGAACATATGTGAGGAGCTCAAAAGACATTTCCCACAAGCAAGGAAGAGGTTGTTCTGATAAACCCAGGCCGGAAGTAATCCCAGTCACAGCAACTCCAGACCTCCTTCCTTTGAATTCTCCCAAGCCCCTCCCTGAATTCTCAATGGCAACAGCCAATACCATCATCACACCTGGCCACGTACAGACACTCTGCTCCCCACAGCTCCCTGTCCCAGATGTGGGCAAGTCTAGGCCACAGAAAGCAAATAGGTTTTCTTAAAGTGTGTCAACTTTGATCGAATGACAATGCTGCCTGGATCACTGTGTTGACAAGACTGGCATGGCTCCTAGGTTTGGGGAAAGAGAACTGTGATAGTGAATGATATCTGTGCTGGGTGTGGAATGAAGGAGCCATGGTACCTACATGATGTATCTGCCTTTCCTGCACAAGGCCCTGTTTATACATTGAGACAGCCTTTGTTTCTCCTCTGAACACAAGAGAGAAGGGTCTTCTCAGAGGTCCAGATGGCCATGGGATATGAGTCCCCACGGAGGCAAGGCGTGGGGATGGCAGTGGCAGCCAGGTTATAGAGCAGCCATGTAAACACCAAAAGCCAAGGGAATGGAGGTGAACTCAGGAGCCGGGCTGTGGGCTCAGCGGGGGTTTGGGTTCCTAACGATTCCGCTCATAGCCCAGACATTTGCTCCCCTACAACATACACTTTAATTTGTTCTTATAATGCACTGAGTGGTCTGAACAGGACATCTCCCCGGTAATGGCACATGATTAAAACTGTGTGTCCTGAATGGTCTATTCTCACCATTCCTGCCATTCTGAGGCTGCTGACACTTCCCAGCCTGTGTTCTACAGAGCACTGGCTGGGTGAGATTCTCCGTGAAGCTTACCATATCCCCTACTTGGAGATTCTCAGTAGATATTTACATTTGAAAGGCTTTGAGAAGGCCTGTATTAATGATACAGGTACAGCTTGGTTTTCTTCCACCATTAGCCATGAAGCCATTTTTTTTCTTTTTTTAGAAATAGCTATTAATAGCCTATGGAACTAGTATTCAAGAGAATACATTTAAGAAAATACTATCCTAGGATAGACAACCAGGGTTATTTCTTGCCCAGTGGTACCCTTTCTGAGAGAGCTGACCAGGGTCAGGGGTACTCAGTAGCCAAGAGAGTGAAGCAAGTGGGCCAGCCCGTTCTCAGATGTAGCTGTGACCTTGGCCTCAAATGGTTCCCTGAGCCACATGGCCTTGACCCATGTGATCACCGGTAGGGCACTGACAAAAAAGAGTGACACAGTCAGACAGGGGCCCAAGAACTTGACTTGGTTAAAGATTCCTTCTCCAGAAAGAGGTTATAACTCTCTGCAAGTGCTAAGATTGCACCAGCCCATAAATGCAGTGTGCTTTTTAATCTGCTCATCCTCCCCCTGGGCAGGACACAGACAGGAAGATAAATGAAATTGGCATTTTTTATTATGTACCTAGCTTGGTCCGTGACTCCCCTGGGCAATGGGGAGAGTGTGTATCTGCATGCCTCATTTAGCCCTCTTCCAGACTCCTCTAATCACTGGCCACTCTTTTCCCCGGTGCCCAGCTGAGTCCCTGACTGTCCGTTAGGCACTGAGGGTGGCTTATTAAGCTCTTTGGGCCACCAGGCCACCATTTCTCACATCCTGCTCTCTGGGCCCCTCCAGGTGCTGGCAGTTAATAATACACTGTAAGCGAGACCTGGAGTACCTGGGGGTGGAACAGGGAGGGGCAGGAAATCTGGGTTTCTGCCAGGAGCACCCCCCATCCCATATGACATTAAAAGCCAGATCACCTCTCACTGCAGTGCCAGCCAAAGATAGGAGCAGACAAGGAACAGCCACAGAAAAATAAACCTTACCCTAGCCCGATTCTTGGGCCCTTGTCTGACTGCATTGCCCCTTCATGGCTGTGCCCCCTTGGTGATTACATGGGCTTTGGCCAGGTGGCCCAGGGGTTATATGCGAGGTTAGGGTCACAGCCACATCTGAGAATGAGCTGGGCATTGGTGCGGCTGTGCGTACCCTTTATCCACCCCCAATTCCAAAATTAAGAGCCTGAGCTTTGAAGACTGACAGTGACTGGGGTCAAAATTCTGCCTCTGCCACTTACTCTGTGGCCTTGGGAAAGTGGCTCAACCTCTCTGATGTTTCCTCCTCTGCAAGACAGGGATTATATAAAAACCCACCTCGGAGGATTGATGGACATAATGCATGTCAAGCGCTCAGCTGGAGCCTGGCTCTGAGCCCTGCCTCCACGACTAGGGATCTTTTCCATGTGGTGACATTCCACTCGGCCTCCTCCACCCCGGAGTCAATGAACAAGTTCGCCTCCTCCCTCATCCTCCAAGCCTCTGTCTCCCTCCGCAGACAACATTAGCACAGATCAATATCACAGCTACAGCTCAATCATGCTTTAATTTCTCTTTCCAGGCTGAGGGCTCCTGGATCAGGAACTGTAGGTTCAAAGGGCGGCTATTATTTCATTGTAATTTTTCAATAGTCCTGCCCTCTGGCCTCAGTGGTCTGAAGGAGCAAATGTGCCAACCTCCCTATCTGGGAGAGTGATGATGAGGTCCCCAGGGGAAAGGAAAGTCCAGGCCATCAGGACGCCCTGCTTATCAACAGAGGCAGGGTAGCAAGATGACGTGGGCCAGGCTCGGATATCTGGATTCCCCCACTGTCCCGGTCTTGCTCAAATCAGCCTCCTTACTCAGGACAGCACTGCGGAGACTCCAGACTCCGGCAAATCTCCCAATGGGTGGCTGGCAGGGAAGCAGCTATGTCTACGGAATAGAGATGCTGGCTGTGACAGAGCTTAGATGAGGCTGGGGACCCATAAAGTTCCCCCCCATTTGCAGCCTGCAGCAACATCCTATGCTATTTATCTGCTATTAAATTTCAGCTCACCCAAGTTCTGGGATGCAGCTGTATGGAATGATGAAGCTGCACCTGCCCTGCAAGGTGCTGAGCAGCAAGGGGCCATTTTCTTCTCTAGCTCATTCCAACTCCACACAGGCAGCAGACATCGATTTTTTTTTTCCTCTCAATTTTTTTTTCTGGCTGCAGCCAAATGAGGTCAGAAGTTAAATTAGTCCTTGGAGGTAAAAAGCAGCTGCATTCATATCCCCACTTTCTGCTGACTTTCGCTGGGGCATACTGACAGTTTCCTTTCTGCTCTTTACAGATTCAGTACAGGAGAGGCTGGGAAGCTCTTATCCGGCTGTGGAACCCTTGGGGCCACACCGAATGGCAAGGGCGCTGGAGTGACAGGTATGGCTTCTGCAAACCTCTCTATCCATCACTGAAACCCGGTGTTCAGAGTGCACCCTGCCCCAGGAGGGCGGTGTCTGCCTCCCCTGCTGTGGATCTCACTGCATGCTTTTCTAGTTCACACCCACGTGTGGCTATTGGTCCATCCCACACTCCCATGATGCCATTCACCAAGCATCTTTTAGATATCAGCTGTGTACCATTTGTACTCAGTACAGTACGTTAGGTGGATGCTGTGGTATATACAGAGATGACAAGACCCAGTCTGTCTTCCAGAAGGTCACAGTCTAGAGCTGTGGACCCACATATCCAGAATTAGTTTAAAAAAAAGGAGGGGCAGGTCAGGAGCCAAGTTCCACCTGGCAGGGAGAACTGGAGAGAAGGTGCCTCATCCCATAAAGGGGTCCCATGGGATTCTGGTCCTGATGATGCCATGTCCTTGGGGTAGAAAATATTTCATTTTGGGGGGCATCAGGGGAACCGAGGCAAAAATCTGGATGATCGTTTAACTCAGTCCAGCTGGATCGATTTCCTGCCCTGCTGATCTGGACTCTCACGGGTGACCGATGCTCAGGAAAGGGGTGAATGGAGCTAAGCGGGTCTCAGTGCCCCTGTTGGCCATGTCCCAGGCAGTTGCTCCCTGACAGCTGACCGTGGGGACCTGACCGTGTGGTCAGCGGTTCCCACACAGAGGAAGCTGGGCTGGCATTTCCCAGCTGCCAGGAGGACTAGTCCCTGGTTCTACCCCCTCGCTAACTGAGAGTGAGATGATGGTCCTGAGCGGGACAGAGGGCCTGTGACAGGTGCTTGCTCCGCTGGGCAGCCAGCAGGGCCCAGTCCTGGCGCAGTCCTCTGAGGACTCATGTATATCCATGAAAAGTGCTGAGATACAGCAGTGGCCACAGCAGCATTGCTGGGGGTAGGGGCTGGGGAATATGTGGGGAGAAGCGGGGAGTGGGAACGATAACATGATCTAAAAGGAAATGCAAAGCGTTCAGGTATACAGGAGAACAGGACCCAATAAGCAGTGAAAAGCAGTACCCAGAGTGTGGCCCAATGGCCCAGACTAGGCTGTGGCAGGGACCTCTCTGATCCTCCATGAGCCCCGTGAGCCCACATCAGTGGGCACTCGGCAAACGGGAGATGGAAATACCATCAGGGTGAAGGATAGGAAAGCAAGGTGGAGAGGGAAGAGAGAGGCAGCAAGCAACATGAGTTCATAGCGTGAGCCTCATGTGACCCCAGAAACATCCTGGAGAGCCGGGCAGCTGAGTCGCCTCCACAGAAGGGGAGCAAACTTGCAAAACCAGGAACCACTGGGCAATGTTTTCACCCACTCACCCTATCTCCTTTCTCTTGCCTCTGTTCTTCCTTCCTTCCCAGGGGTGCCCTTTGCCCTTTATAATGTAAACCTTAACAGCCTCTGGCCTTTTGCATTTCTCCTTCCCAATCATTACCCCAAGCTGCCGAATATGGCCCAGGGGGTAGTACAATTATCCAGAATTCCTCATTCGGGGGTAGCTGTTGAGGGCAGGACTGGAGGAGGGGCGAATGTCAATGACACATTCTTCTGGGGTGGGAGAATAGACCATACATACCACAGGAGTGGAGGTTTTGCCCATGTCTCCCATGCTAAATATCAAATGAGTGGTGACGGCCAACAAGGGACGCTAGAGATCAGGAAAGAGAAGCCTCCGATGGGCAGGCGTGTTCAGGGAAAGCTTCCTGGATGGGATTGAACTTGAGCTCAACCTCCAAAAATAAGTATGACTCACTTTGGAAGAGATCACTGTGGAGGTGGGGAAGGGTAGGCCCACTGGGCTGAGCCAGGAACAGTTACAGTGTGTTCAGGGCCAACAAGCTGGCCCGAAGCAGAAGAAACGGGGAGAGAAGCTGCGAGCTGGGGCTGAGCCCAATGCCAGCTTAGACATTTGGATTCACACCCTCCAGGCCTGAGGGTTTATGAAGGCCTCTGAGCAGGGCAGAGATGTGTACACTGCACAGACTGGGGAGATGGACCTGGCAGCACCTACTCTGTAGGATCGGGTATTTTGGCTGAGCACTGAGGTTCACCATTTCCCACCAGAAACCAGGCTAGAAGGAAGCAACAAGGCCGCATAATCACTGTCTCCGTGCAGGTGGTCGATTTCCTCCCTACTTTTTAAAGAATGGAGATGGATGGAGAGAGCTGGGTGGTCTAATCTCAGTCATAATTGAAATTTCAGCCGCACACACTTAAAGGCAAACTTGCATGAATCGATAGCGTATTGATTTATACTACATTTATTTTCCCTTACACACTGCAGAAAATGTAATTATTGCTTAATTATAAAATTGCCGTTTTACCACAGCACATCTGACTGGCTCACCCTACAGCCAGGAGCCTGAGGGATGGTTCCTGCCTCGCTCTCCCAGCACAGAGGTGACCCAGGTCCTCTACGCAAGCCACTCACAGAGAAAGATCTCATTATACTTCTGTGCCTCTGGGGCCTGTTGCCTCTGAGCTTACCTCCACTTTGAGGAGCTGGCTGAGGAGGGGGCACCTGCTCCCTTCTGCCTGTGAGGGTCTCCTCCTTCACCACAGACCCTAGGACTAGCTTCTGGAATACACTACCCCAGTGAAGTGGACAATTTTAATTATTAATTAATCAAGCCAAAAAATATTGCATGCCTACTATGTGCCAAGGCATTGTGTTAAGCCTCTATGAGGATATTATTATGGTGAGCAAGGCTGACGGAACTTGAAGTCTAGTGAGGGACAACAAGAAATAAATAAGTACTTGTAACACAGGGTACTAAGTGCTGAGACAGGAGTGGCATAGGGTGCCATGGGGCTCAAAGGAGGGCATGGTGGGAGTGTCAGAGGGGGACAAGCAAAGTTTCCTAGCAGAAGTGCAGTTTAGCAGGAAAGATGAGTGAAAGTTATCGGGTTACAGGACTGAAAAGAGAAAGGGTAATCCAGGCAGAAGACGCTTCATGATGAAGGCCAAGAGGTGGGAGCATGGGCACAGGTATTTCTAAGGAAATGAAGACATTCATTGTTACTGGAGCATAGAATTCAAGGGTGACAGTGGGGTGGGGAAATAGGCAGTTGCTCAGGTGAAGCTGGAGAGGTAGGCAGAGGCCAAGGTTCTGTTTCAGGAGTTTGAACTTCATCCTGAGAGTAAAAGGGAACTTCCGATGTGTTTTAAGCAGGGAAATGCCACAATCAGATTTCTGTCTTAGAAAGATCGTTTTGATGGCAGTGTGGAGAACAGATGGGAAAGCGGGCAGGACTGAGTTCAGGAAGACCCTTTAGAAGTCCAAGAGGGAGGTCAGAGTTCCTGAACTAGGACCACATCAGGAGGGATGGAAATAAGCAGATGGCTTTGAGAGGCGTTTCAGAGGTAGAATTAGTAAATTGTTAATATTTGGTGATTGGATGCAGGGGGTGAGAGAGAGGGGCTTTCACATTCTCTTGGGCAACAGGAGGAGGCAGAAGATGAGAACAGATTGGGGTGAGTTGATTTCAAGGCCACTGGGGGGTTCTGGTGGAGATGTGGGATGGACCATAGCCTGTATCCATCTAAAGCTAGGGAAAGAGAATCAGGCTAGGGATTGCCTGGCAGCCATCAGCATATAGAGAAGTACTGACTTGGGTCACCAGGTAGAACGGCACTCTCCACTTGCACCCAGGAACTAATGGAGGACTGTACAAGGAGTCCCTGTTGGGCCACATGTGGTTGAGATGAAACGCCCTGGGAGATCTCACCCTACGTTCTGTCTGTCCATGCTCAGGTCTCTGGAGTGGCGGGAAACTCAAGACAGACGGAAAAGCCAGCTGTATGAGGATAAGGACAATGGCGAATTTTGGTATTTACTCTCCTTTTAAAACTATATTTTAAATCTTTAACTATTGCCCAAACCCTCAATCCCTACCCCTTTCCCTAAACGTTTGTGAGACTAGAGATTAGCTTTGCAGAGACCAGGATTCTTTTCTCCCCAAGACACAGAAGCTTTGGACTGGAAATTACTTGTGTGCTCTCAATTTGTGTGAGTATTTGAGCTCTGAAATATTGAAATTTTCAGGAAATATTAATGGTAAAATGGGAATATTGGCACCAAAACTTTGCAACCAACAGTTTCCTGGAAGCTAGGATGCATGGTTATTATGCCTGTATCTTATATGCTTCTTCTTGGGACCCTGGAGCTCCACAGTCTCCCCTGGCATAAATTCCAAAAGAGGAGCTCAGCTCAGCGTTCATCTCCTAGCCCTGATTCGAGAATTCTGGGTGAGACATTGCTGACATTGCCCAGCAGCTATGTAGGACTAGATGTTTTGAAAACACATTTCTAGCCGTATGCTCACATCTTAAAGGATAAGATGGGCATTTTTCTGAGGGGTTGACGAGTTTACTTAGTGACATAGTTAAATAAAATTTAGCACGTGGGAAAAGGAGGCTGGATCTAAGTAATTAGGAATCAGAGGGAGAAATGTAAATGAGAAGGAAAAATATTTTCAGTATCTCTAATCATAGCATGAGGTAGGATTTTAGGTGTTGGATGCATTCTATCCTGATAAAGACCTCAAGAATGAAATTGGCAAAAGGCCCCAGGAAAGGCAGTTTTCCTCGCAGTGTGTAGGATCCATAGCAGAGAGAGGCTGGCAGTCATCCTGCTGGCCAAGTGGGCTCACGATTTGATCAGTGGGCCGAGGAGATGACAGTTAATGATAAAGCACTTGCCAGTTGACATGCAGAACCCAGAATTTGATTCTGACCTTGTCCTCCCAACCACTGGAGGAAGCAGAAGTGTACTTGACCATGGATGAACAGAATGAGGGTCTGATCTTTGGGTAAGACAGTAGTAAGTCAATGGATATAGTAGCTGACAGGCAAAGGTACAGTCAAGTGATGGGAACCCCCACCCTAAGGACAAAACCAAGGGTCATTAAGTGATGTGTATCTATTTTTAACAGGATGTCATGCCAAGATTTCCAAGAGAATTTCTCCTGTTTGTATATATGTAACGAATTTCCAATCAACCTGGACCATGGAAACATGACCCAAGGAGGATGGTCTCAAGAGATGTTTAAGGACCACATTGGTAATTATTCTGCCAGACGGGAAGCTGCCAGCCCTAGCCCTATTGGCTTCAGGTCTCAATGGCCCCTAATTCTGGACCATCAGCCCAAAGTTGGCAGGAGAGGAATTTGTCAGCCTAAAAGAACAGCTATACTTCTCCAAGGGAAACGGTTGCTGGTGGCGGTGGGCAGGAGAATCTCAAATGTGCCTCCCCTGCCCTTTTGTGCTTTCCCATCCCACTGTCCTTCTGGCAAAATCCACCCAGCTCCCAGGAGTAGAACAGGCTCACTGCTCTTCAGTAATGATCCAGGACAGTGGGGGAGCCGTAGAAAGACACTGGGCAAAAGTCAGAGTCTGGGTGAAACCCTTGTCCTTACCACATAGTGGCTTTGTGACTCTGCAAATATACTTAGCCTCTCTGTCCTCAGCGCCCCCATCTGCAAACAGTGGAATTAGTAATCCCTATCTGCCCCTTGAAACCACAAGCACCACCCAGACATAAAGGAGAACATTCCTGCCCCTTTGTTTGGTGTGTCCTGCAGCAGTGTGCTGACATCCCAGAAGTTGACCCTCAGCCTCTGCCTTCGGGCTCCCCTGAAATGAATCTTGTTGATTGTGACCTTAGGAGAGTCATATATTCTCACTGCACCTCCCATTCCCCATGTGTGGTATGGATGAGTGACATAGCTTCCTGGGAAGATGAAGCTGAGGATGCTTACATATCCTTGATAGGAGAGGCTGTGTAAACAAGGTTTGTGAATGAGTGAGTGAGTGAGTGATTGAGTGAGTGAGTGAGTGAGTGAGTGAGTGTTTATACCTAGACATGTGCATTCCCTCTCCTTGGCACCTGCCTGTTTAGAATGGTTTTCTTGAATGACACCACCCCAGGGTGTCCCTCTTCAACCTCCAGGCTCTTCACTCTGCTGGTCAGACAACCTAGTCACCAGGAGGCCATGGGCAGACTCTAAGGAGCCTCTGAGTCACTCTTAGCAGCAAATTTGCTGATTCACCTACCTGAGCTGCGCCAGCCTAACTGTGGGGCCAAAGCCCTCTTCCCTGAAGATAGTTCATAGTAATGGATTAACCCAAATGATGCACTGGGTCCATTTTTAATAATTCCTTACCAGAAAGAGATGGGAGCCAGCATGCAAGCACCTGCTAGGTACTGCTAACCCACTTTAATGTATCATTTTGTTCAACCTCACAAAAGCCTATGACCATGATGATCCTCTGTCTCCTTCTCCCCCTTTCACAGCTGCCCAGTTGTGTCCCAAGCCTTCTGATGTGTATTCATTCATCTCTATCTTGAGTTCTTTTCATTCTTTCATGCATCTGAAACTAATGGTTTTCACATCCCTTCTCTCTCTTGCTCTGGCTTTGATGCACTCGCTTGGGTGATAGAGTATTATGAATTGCCATCTCTTTGCCTATTTTCCTGTCTCTGTTGGTGCTTTTGGGGTTAACATCATTTCAAGGCTCAGATGTTATCACCAATACGTACACTCATACATACCTGAGGACTCTGGAGTTTTTATTATAAAAATAGTCTGTAACTTTACAGTTTAAGAAACATTCTCACCCAGTGGGGAATATAGTCCCCCTCCTCATTTTTAGAAGGAAGAGACTGAGGCTCACAGAATAAAGAAGTTTGTTCCACAGGGAGTAACTGCGGGACTGGGACCTGGGCCTTAGGTCTCCAAATCCAGAGTTTCTAACCCAACCCACCAGGGCTGTCTGAACTGGACATGGCCCCTCCAGGAGTCCCATGAGTCAACCTGAGCTCTGGTAACAGCTATTTCTCTTGCAGAAGGACCTCAGAAGGATGCACAATATTTCTTCTCTGTATCAGAGAGCACAGAAAACAACAATGTCATTGTGTCCTTCAACATCATGCCAGAAAGTTTACAGGCAAAAGAATATCCACTAGGCTTCCAGGTATACAAGGTAAGACAGCCTGCTTCAGGGCTTGCTCTTTGGGGACATTTGTGTATGACTTGAGGGGAGAGAGCAGCCAACCAGGCTGTGAGAATTCACTGAACCACAGCCACAGAGATAAAAACCCAAAGGGGCTATCGAGTTCATCTGGTCCAACTCTGTAAATTTGCAGGGAAACCATAGACAGAGAGATTAGACTTGACCAAGTTTACAACGGTGCACACCTCCTGCCTGTGTCACTTGTCAGCATTCCCTGGTATTCTGCAGGCTCTAATGCTTGTTGCTCAAAACATAGTCTAGTCCAAGACCAGCTGTTGTAACAATGCAGATTCCTGGGACCACCCCCAAACCTTCTGAATCTGAATCTCCATGGATAGAGCCTGGAGATCTGCATTGTAATGAGCTCCCTGGGTGATGCTTATTGATTTGAAAGTTTAAGAATGATTGGCAAAACTTGGGGAGGAGTTTAAGAAAAAAATAATCCTGGATATAAAGCCAGGAGGTATGTTTTTCTCTTATGTTTAGACCACAGTCCATTCATAGCTCAGTGGTGTGTTTGCAAGTATCTGCTTGGCCACTCATCCACCTAGCCTCCCCTCCTTCCACTTCATGGCACTCCCAACCCAGCTTTTCAGCTCCTAAGGGGCCTTTCCCCTACCCACAAGCCTGCATGCACCCTAATTCTGAGTAGGTAATCAGGGAATTCATTTTTGAAAATACCACTTAAAAGAAAAGAGTTACAACAGAAAATCTAATGCCTCTGCTCCCTCCTCCTACCCCAAATAATTTAATGCATCCCAAAGATTAAGTGAATGGTTCTGAAGTGATATACCCCACAGCCCCTCTGCACTGACTTGCATAACTAAGATCATGCAACCACCAAATGCTACGATCCCCTCTCCTCATATTAGATTTGAAGAAACTGAGACTCAGTGAGGTGAAGTGACACGGTCAGAGTTAATGGCAGAGCTAGGGACTGGGCACCAGAGTCATCCAAGCTTGTCATCAAACACACCCATCACCTCTGTGCCTGGAGCTCTGATTACATCATCTTTAAGAATCATCTCAGTTTCTGTTCATTGAGACTAGGCAGCTTTCACAACCATGAGTCTTAGCCTATTTATGGACAGGTAGGGCGCCTGGTCACTCCACTGTCGTAGTGGAACAGTCCTGTGTGCTGGCTATACTTCACTGTACTAAGAAGGCCTCACAGTGATGCAGTACTTCAGAGTTCCAAGCCTATTCACATTCATTGTTCCAAAAACCCTAGTGTCCCCACTTTTATAGATGTGGAGCCCAAAGCTCAGGCAGCAAGAATGACCTGCCCAAGGTCACACTAGGAGGTGACAGGGGAGTGCTTGATACTACAACATCTGGTCCCAGGTTCAGGGCTCTCGGTAGGGCTTAGGCACTTGCCTTCCTGGTGATGCTCATAACTCAAGGAAAAACAATGATTCTGGCTTCAGAAGGAGGTGAACCCTTTGGGTTCTGCTCTCTCTAAGCACATCTCCACTTCCTAGTTGTATGAAATCTATGGAAAAGAAATTGTTGGGATTTAGTACAGTATTTTTGAGGTGCCTCAACCCTGCTGAGGCTATCAAGGATTATCTCCTAAGGATGCAGTAGTGGACAGTCGACATTTTCATTACCACCAGGCACCTGAACACTTTTTCCACATGGTGGGGGAACCTTGGTGGAAGGCAGGGCCTATTTTCCCACTGCAGCAGAGGGCAAATATTCCCTCTCCCCAGCCCACAGATGCAAAGAGACAGATTTGTGACCCAGGCTTGTCCAATTAGGTCCTCACCTCATGCCCCATCCCACACATACACACTCTTGGTTGCTCTGGGCTTTGACTGTTAAGGAAGTAATTCAAAGAGGTAGAACCAGCTGAGGGATTATTTGCAGCAAATCTTTGGGCCCAGCAGCAGCATTGAGGGCAGATCCTGTGGTGTTGTCCAGCTGTGTAACCATCTCATCTGGTTCCTGCCCACTTTCTAAGCTGTACTCTCTAGATGTCTCATTGACTCTATGAGCTAGCCTTCCCATAAATGACTTTCTGCTCAACCTATTCTGGGTTAGTTTCCATCGCTTTCATCCAGGAATCTCAAATGATTCAGGTGCTTTCTAAGAGGACCCTCATCCTCAGTGTCCCCCAATTCTCACCTCTGAGAAGAACAAAAGAAAAGGAATGGGAAGGGTTGGGAAGGAATTGAGACATCTGGTCTACCCAGCCAGGATTGAACTGTTTAGGACACCAAACAAGACTACTAAAAATGTCTCAGCCAACTGTTCCCTTTCCTGATGAGAGACAGAAACTCAGAAAGGATATTAGGGCTGCCTAGCACACAGCTCTTTAGGGTGCTGTTTGCATTGTCACCTGTGAGTCTGGTGCTCCAGAGCTGGACCTTGTGTTAACTGATTTGCCCAAAGTCTTTACAGTTCAGGAGCCCTAGCAGGATTGTTATCATATCTGTTTTCTAAATGCTGCCAAGACCATTCCTCAACTTTTCAGCTATAGATGCATTATTACTCAACTGCCTACTTTCCGAAAGGGGCACTCAGACCCAAGATCTTCTCAGGCTCCCTGGAGATCCCAATGGATCTTGCAGGATCCTGATTGAGTTGAACACCAAAACATAGTCCAGACCTTGATACCTCAAGAGACACTTGAGTTCCTTTCACAGTTCAGCTGAGAAACAGACTATGTTGATACCAGCAACCAGGCTCTCAGATATCTCCAGAGCTCTAATGGCATTTGTGGACAGAGTGCTGCCCAGATGACAACTATGTGTGTTGCTGCAGCCCTGCTGTGGGCCTATGACTCCTCAACTGCTATGGGAGCACTGCTCTGCCTTCATCAAACTGAACATGGGTGATGTACAAATAGGCAAGGAGAAGACAGGAAAGAGATAAAAGACAAGGGTGGACAACCCATTTTATCTTCACCCCAAAGCTCCTCCCCCAGGCTGGGACTTTCCACCTCCCTTCCAGCTCACTCTTGGTCTCGGGAGTAGTCTGCCTGGGCAAATCAAGTGATCTGTACTCACAAGTAGGACCCAGGAGCAGCAGTGGAAAAGAAGTGCAACCCAACTGTGGGAGACAGTGCCTGGGGGTGGGTCTTAACCACAAAGGAAGCAACATAATGTGCTTTATTCCTACCTCTGCTACTTAGACTGCTGAGCCTCAACTTCCACATCCATAAAATAGGGAGCCCAGCATCTGCTTGCAGGATTACTGTGACAATCCAACACAGAAGCACTTTGCAAACCGTGGAGTTGCTTAAAAATGAACCGCATCCTCAGTGCTTCCTTCTGCCACGTGAAAAGACTGGATCGTAGGCATTTCAGATGCACACATCCATTCCCTATGAACACCAGGGAGCCTAGAACAAATTCCCAGTACATTTTGCAGTGGCCTGATGGGACAGAAGAAGTTTGCAGCTCATTGGAACTCTGACATTGGGGAATTTACATTTGGCCCAGGTTCTGTCTTACCTCCAGCCTCCATCAATGTCTCACTTTTCCTCCCAATCTTATCATCATTGCTATGATACGTAACTGTAGCTGGCTGAGCTGACAAAGAGAGAATCTCCTCCTCTCAGGCACTTTCTCCCCCTCCTCAGTTTCCTTCCCCTTCTTGATCCCTACAATGGTTCAATTTCTTTTTTCACAGCTCTGCCTAGGGGATGAGTAATGGTCCCTGTTCATTTCTGGTTGTGCCAGGGAACAGGCTGACCATGAAAGAAGAAGGTATGCAGGGCCCTGAGCCATGCTGCTGGGAGCCGTTTGCCTTTGCCTATTGGTTTGGGTTCCTGAGCCTGTTTTCCTTCTTCTTCCCTACAGGTCGACCCTAAGGTATGGTTCACCGCTGCCCTCCCTGGGCTTCGCAAGCCTCTGTTGCTGTCCGTTGGTAAAGTGTTATGCCTCTTCCAACACCCGGGGCCTTGACATGTGTCTTGCTGTTGATAAGGTTTATGCAGCTGGTTCCCTTTTATTTGAGAGGCAGGGCTAAAGGGGGTACCTTGAGGGGATCTTTAGCCTCTTATATTCTTTGTCAGCCACCAAATCCACCACAAAGAGGATGCATGCTGTGCAAATGCAACTTCAAGCCACATCCTCTCATTCCTCTTACAACCAAATTGTCACCCATCCTAAGTAGATATTCTGACTCAACATTGGTGAAAGGTGGCTTAAAATATGAGTAAGGATGGAGAAGCACAGGTGGGGTTTGGAAAGCCTAACCTCACAGGCACTCAGACCCCTTAATTGGATGTGGGCTCCGTGGTGCTGTTGCTGTGGGGGGACAACTGATGGAAGAGAAGGAGTGGTGGGTGACTGTAGCATGCTGACTGGTCCAGGGACACTCCTCCAGATTTCCCAGGAGTGTCCCAACAGTTAGACGGAGGCCAGACAGGGTGTCTCCAAGCAGGAGCTACTCAGAAGCCCGGGGAACAAAGCAGGCAGCAAAGAGGCCTATCTGTCACAGCAGTAACCCAGCCACAGAGCTGGGTTTAGGATCCGATTTTGGTCCCCGGTACCCCAATCATGGAAGAGGAACTTTTGGAAGGGCTTCAAGGAAAGCACTCAGTACAAAGAATAGGTCGGTGTTGCAGTTGCCAGAGCTGGAGAGCGGGGTGGGGGCTGGATCCAGGAAACATGGCCCCATACTCACACTTCTTGCTGCCACTGAGCAAGTCTGTTCTGAAGGATCAGGAGCCTTGACAGCCACAGGGGTGCAGTGGCGGGAGGAGAGCAGGGGAGCAGGGAGCAGGGAAACCTTATCTTCTAGATTGTAGGGGGCACGATGCCCACACATGTGTACCTGCATGCATGAACACATGGACATGCGTGTTCGCATGCACGTGCGCGCGCGCGCGCACACACACACACACACACACACACACACACACACACACACACACAGCCACGGGTCAGTGCGGACTCTCTGGAGAAGAACTGAGCTCATCATTGCTTTTGCCAGAAGGGCCCAAGCAAATCATGCTCCAAACCCACTGGTGCTGCTGTTAATGCCACCAGAACCACTTTGGAGGCGCCACCCAGCCCCCTGCTGCATACCTGGGACAGTGGCCTAGCTCCTATCTCATCTTAAAGCCCAGCCCTGACCCCCGCCCCCTGAAAAGAAACTCTTCCCTTCTCCTTGTTTTTCCCCAAGGCAGAGCTCACAAATAATCATTTCATGCTGTGTAACCATTCTAAATGGAATCCCCATGCTCGACTGTATTGGGGAAAATTTATTTAGTAAGGGGTTTTTATTATGTAATATGTATGTGACATCCAGTAATAGGAACTGCATTATATTTATTGTTTTATCTCTAAGAAAATATTGAAATAAAAGGAAAATGATCAGGGCCTATTATTCTTCAATGAGAAGAAATGTCAGGGCTCTCTGCTGGAAAGATGAGATGGAGGGAGTGAAAGGAGTCCAACTCTGCAGTGCTGTAGCAGTCCAAAGGGTGCTTTGAAAAAGTTCAGGACAGAAGGGGCGCTGGGGACTCCCACAGTAATTCAGTGTTGGAACAACCTCACTAGTTTTCATGAAAATCTTCTGTATATATAAGCAGAGAGATAAACCCGGAAACCCAGGATGCTGTTGGGTTTAATGTGGCAAAACCGTATGTCAGATATCTTTGCATTGATTGTAGTGTTAGCATCTATATTAAATAACAGCCTAAACACTATTGCATTTTGAAAGTTCAGGTAAGCACCATCTTCCTTTTCAGGGCCTCTAGTGCTGCCGTGGTAAATGGAGAGGGGTCTGGAAGGTAGTGGGTCGCTCCTGTTGGCTGGGACGCATGCACACAGGGAGCTTTCTCACCATCATGTTTCCTCTAGTTCCAACACTTCCGGGAGAGGTTGCCACCCACCTTTTTTTCCCCACTCCGAAATCCTTGCAACGGCATAAAGACTAAAACCAAGTGGAACTTCACAAAGTGCTTCACTCTGAGCCCGGGGACCTATGTGGTAGCTGTGTCTGTGTGGAGAGAAGTTGAGTTCTTGCTTCGAATCTTCCAGAAAATGCCAGGCAGTGACAGGTAAGAACCTCTGGGGTTCTAAGTGTTTTATTCTACATTTTTTATAAAAACACATTGTGTCATTCCATGCAGCACATACTGTGTCAGCATGGGCCCCACTCTCAAAACGCTCACCACAAAG
This sequence comes from Hipposideros armiger, assembly GCF_001890085.2. Classification (NCBI taxonomy): domain Eukaryota; kingdom Metazoa; phylum Chordata; class Mammalia; order Chiroptera; family Hipposideridae; genus Hipposideros; species Hipposideros armiger. The sequence goes on from NW_017731843.1 coordinate 615,082, forward strand.
GGGGAGGCAAGAAAATCTGTGAACCAATAACTAGGCCACAAACAAAAAAAAACAATTGCTCGATGGAAATGCCAAGTGACATGATGCCAAGTCACATGGGAGGACAAAATGAAGGGGTCCACCTCTGGCAAGAGGTACTCAGGAAGGCTTCTTGGAGGAAATGGCATTTGAGCTAGTCCTTGATGGGAAACATAATTTAATGTTTCAGAGGAGAGGACAATGCAGGTAGAAGAAAAAAGCATGAGCAGAAGCAGGGATGGGTGAGCACAGGGCTTGTTAAGTGATATTGGCCATACATAAAGGAAGGTAGTACATGATATACATGGTAATTGTATGAAATGTGGCCAAAATGTGGGGTACAACAGGGATAAAGTGAAAGATGGGCCTGAAAGATAGAGTCCAATCATGAAGGGTCTTCTATGCCAGGTTAATGGTCAAGGCTGGTATCAATGAATACACACCCTGCTAGGTGCCTCATCCCCCTTGTACCCACAGTAGACATCACTGTAATCATGGCAGTCTTTACAGTTAAACATGGATGAGGCCTTCTGAACCCAGCATGCCAGACAGCCACTGTGCCACCAATCAGAGTTGGAACTTGAGACAAAGCTTACCTGCTGTCTTGGTAATGGGGGTTATAGTACATGCATAGTTATGAAAAGAACCATTTATTTAATGGTTTGAGGGCAAGATGACAAAAGACTGGACACATGGTCATGATGCTCACCTGTCTACTGACTGCCATGTCTGCCCACTTCACATCCTGCTGTGCTAAGGCTGTCCACTCAGTCTTTGATGTACATGTCCAGTGCCACCTAGGGTGCCTTCTATGTGCAAGTTTCCTTTGACTAGTGAGCTGGTCACCCTTGTCACATTGTCCGTCTGATTTTCTAGGAACATGGGCACCAATTTCAACCCCAGAACACTGAAGGTAAGTGTGTGGCAAGGTTTGACTGGTGAGCTTCCTTGGCCACATCCCATCCCCAAGAGTTCCTGTTTCCTTCCTTCTTGCTTTACCACTGACCAATGAAAACAGAGACAGCATAAGAGCCCATGATGGCTCAAAGGGGCAGGGCAGAGGGGAGAAGACCAGGCCTCCCAGGCCAGACTGGACCCTACCATCTTCCTTCCACAAACTTCCATTTTCCCATTTCCCTAAAGGTTTTATCTGATACTAGATGAAGCCTCTGTCTCAGATATGGGGGGGGGGTTCTTGTGCCCTCACTATACCAGATAGGTAGCCTCCTTCCCCAGAAATTTGATGGTGGCTATTTTCCCTTTGATCCAGGCAGGTCTTCCAGAAAATGGCTCCCAACAAAGCGTGTTCTACAAATATGCTCAGCAGGTAGAGTACTTAGCATGGGGCCAGGTGATGGAGGGACCATCTCTCCCAGACTTTATCAAGATACAGAGAGGATAAATGACTTGATGAGTTATTTTATCAACCTCTTTCTCTGGATGTCTCCAGAACTGATCTGGCTACCAAACCCTGAAGAGAAGTGATGCCCTACCTGGGTGACATCTGGGATGAAATGTGGAGCTTGGAAAGGGAAAGGCTCATTATGGGGTGTGTGTGTGTGTGTGTGTATTCTTTAAATCTTGAAACAAGCAATTGGCAACACCCCTTGAAATCTTTTCTTCTCCTGCTCTGCCACCTTTCACCAACCTTGGCATCTTTTCCCCCAGGAGCTGGCTGGCTTCAGAAAGCACCAGCAGCCCTCTTCCTGCCAAGCCACCTATGTGTACAGGGGATTTTCTTAATGGTTTTATAAACCACTATGAAGAACTCCTTGACTTGTCAGGTTAAAAACCGATGCCAAGGGCTCTGCACAAGGAGCTTTTTACCATTAATTATCATGTTGGTGTGGGAAGTAGACACTAATACAGAGGATCATGTGTGTGGAGCCAGCCCTGGGCCAGTCAGAGGCCAAGGACAGGAAGGATGCCAGGCATTCAGAGGGCTAATGGGGCAGTAAGGACTGGGAGGCAGCCCAAAGGGAAATTATTTAGGCAGTGTGGGCCCAAAGGGAAACACAAGGTGAAATTAAAAATGTAGCTGGCATGAAGGGTACATGTTGCAAGGAGCAGCTCAGTATGGGACCTCCTTGAAATCAATATGGACCCAGGATTCAGGTCCACATATGGGCTGATTCAGAATGCACTTCGCTTGATGCAAGATGATTGTCCCCAGTCTGCGAGCTCCTGAAGGCAGGGATAACATCATGTGCATTCTTTGTCCCCAGTACCTATCACTGCCCAGGCATAGAGAAGGAGCTCAATTAATTTGCATTGAACTGGACAGATTAGCTTCCCCAGAGCAGATGCCCAAGCTAAGGTCACTACCCCCAAGGTGATCAGCAGGACCTGAACAGGATAACTGAGACCAAGACTCCTTCAGGGGCAGGTGGCAAAATCCTCCATATAGTCCATGCACCTGCACATCTGAAATAAAAAAATATAATTGCTCAGATGATAAATGGTACAGATTCCCTAATTAAGACTTCTCCAAACAACAACCAAATGCCTCCTCATAGAGCCTTTATAGGAATGAAATAAGACACAGGTGCAATTTCGTGCCAAGGCGGGTGGCTGGGAAGGGGGAGCCCGGCTGCACTCAGCCCCTTCCCCCACCTCAGCTGGTCACCCCTGAGCAGGGCCAACCGGGCATCATTCTGCACAACCTGCAAACTATGCTCAGAGGTTGTACCCTCCTTGGTAAATTGACAGCAAAATATTTGTCCTTGCGCTCACTGTTCCTCTCTCCTGACCTCTTATATCTGTTTAGCCCTAAACTAACACTTGCTACTATGCCTACCATTACCACAAGTTACCTTTACTAGCGATGGTGGTGGTAATGGTACCATAACCCAGGGGCTTCCTGTGGGAAAGCAAGGACACACTCGACCTCAGGGTCGGGTCCATCTATCCATCCTTTATTCAGTTTGAAAACATGTCCCAAATACCTAGGACATTCCAAGTACCACACTAAGCTTTGGAAATGCTAAGCATCCATCCTCAGGGATCTTACATTGAGGCGATAGAGACAAAGTGCAGTTCTTGAGGAATTCATTGAGGCTAACTTATCTCCATCCTCATCTTCCTATCTTCATCTCCTCAAACGTTTTGGTGTTTATTGGGTGCAGGGTCCAGGTCAGGGGCTGTCCTCGGGAGGGAGAAAGGAGATATGACGCATGCCCCAAAGCTGCTTATATGCTAGTTGGTGATTCCATGTGAGTTAGGGTCCCTCACCAGCATGTCAACTGCTCTTCAAAGCGAGGTGCCATGATTCTTTTGAGGAAAAAGCTCACACTGACATAAGCAACCAGTGAAGCATTGAAGAAGCGACCTGAGGGCCAATTTCAGACAGGGGCAGGATATGTTTCTCTGGGCGCGTTGTGAGGGAGGGGCCATCCTCCTAGCTGAAGGACTCCCATAAGAATGTGCTATAGAACTGCTTTTGCTTTAGTGCTGTGTAGTGAGGCCAGCTCTGCGGACAGCATGTCTGTAGTCTATGGGGTTCTCAAAGACCCCAAGGAGGCACCTTCTTCCACATGACCTAGTGCCACTGTGCAAAGCCACCTGCTGAGAGACTTCACTTCAGGTTTCCTGCATGTAAAAGCTTTTCCAGGGTGTTGATGTCACCTTATGCCCTCAGCTTTCACCAGGCTGAAGTAAGAAACAGCCACATATAGAGCAGCTCTACTTCTCCGTAAAATCATCATGGAAGACACTGACCATGAAGGTACTCTGTGTCCCGGGTAGAAAATTGAATGCTAGTTAATGCCTCCAGAAGTTCAGGCCAGGAAAAATTTCCCTCCCCTCAACCTCAGTTTCTTCCCCAGGAAAATCAAGATGTCTCCCGTTCTGCTTCAGTGTCTGGGAAGACTAATGCTAAGTAATTGCTCAATTAGAGCAAATTCTCTTAGCCTCCAGTCCCAGCGTTTTCACCTCCTCTCACCATATATACACATTCAGTAGTCATATTTTCTTGGTGTTTTTCTGGAAGCAGATGGGGAAACACAGCTACAGGGCTGAATTGATTCATTCAACAATACTTCTCCTGAAGGGCTCCTAAGTGCCAGGCACAGTGGGGAGGAAGCAAGCACTGCTTTCAATCCAATAAAGAATGAAGAGATAAATGCAAGGTGACCCACACAAGGTATCAAATGTCAGGAGTAATCAGCACTACAGATGTTCAGGGGAGAGAGTTATCACCATGGCTGGGAGCCATCAGAAAAGGCTTGATGACACAGTGAGATGGGCACTTGGTGGGAACTGTTATTAGAAATCTGAGTGTTTTTACAGAGTCAGGTAGGTGTGCCCCTAAGCTCCTGGGCACTGAGTGATTCCTGCATTCCTCCCTTGTTTGGGTCAGGGACAGAACATCGATGCCACCCAGCTTCAGAGCCTTCTCAACCAGGAACTCCTGACAGGTAAGGACCTGCTGCCCCCAACTTCATCCCCACTGCCAACCCAGTCCAATGCCCGTCTCCCTGACATTTCAGTTGTTCCTCTTCCTCCCCATCTCAGGGCTTCCAGAGGATGCATTCTCTTTGGATGAGTGCCGGAGCATCGTGGCTCTAATGGATGTATCCTTTTCAGTCATCCCTTCACCTTCCCCCCAGCTCTAAGAGCCCATCTGCTCTGTGGGCTTGCCCAGGAGTGTAATTAGGATGTTAGGGAACCCTTTGCTCTCAGTGTTTTCTCTTCTTCCTTGGTTCTAAGAGCTCACCAAAGAGCTTGGGTGTCTGTGGATTCTAGACTAACTCGCCAACTCTCCAGAACCACCACAGCAATAATGACAATAGTCACCGCCTACCAGGCATCCGCTGTGTGCCAGGAACTGTGCGGGTACACATGTGTTTTTTCCTTGTAATTCTTGCAACACTCCTATGATAAGAAGTAGTATCATACCATGAAAGACACAGGGGTTCAGAGAGGTTAAGCAATTTGGCCAGATCACACATCTATCTAGTCAGAGTTTGTGCCTGGATTTCTGTCTTTGCCCCACCAATTGGCACTATTTTCTCTCCACCCCTCCCCTTGCCACTGGAAGAGTCTTCACTATTTAAATGCCTTACTTAACAATAAAGAGAACAACCACTGAAAGTTGTAGAAAATGCCTAGGTCTACACAGCAGTTGCACCCCATTATTAATTATGCTGTATTTGCAGATGAGGAGGCCAGGATTGGGGCCACCCAGTGGCTTGTCCAAGTTCCATGGCCTCAAGTGGCAGGGCTGGGAATCAAACCCAGGTCTCCTGACTCCTCTCTCCAAGGAGACATTTCTCTCCTCTCCACCTGTTGTCCCCACTGGCAGGAGGGACTAGCTCCACGTATACCTAATCCCTAGCTGCTGCCTGTAGCTCTTTCCTTGGGTGCATGCTGTCTCCTGGGAGCAAGACAGATCCCCCAGCTCTTTCTCTTAACAAGACTTGACTGGGAATTTGAAACCTGCCATTGTCGAACAAGAGGGCTTCCTGTTGAAATCATAAATCAGGCCCTGTCTCTGACAGCAGGGTTTGGAATCACTCAGAGACACAGCCCATACCTGCAGATGAATCAAAATGGCCATGGCAGCTCCATGGCCTGGGGCAGATAACCCCAGGGCCATCACATCTGCCAGGCCCCTGCAAAGCAGTCTGGTCTTTTCTACCCTTCCTCCTGCTCACACTCCAGTTCCTCAGAGATCCATTCCTTTCTTTTCATTAGTTCTCATTAAACCCATGGTATGGAGTGACCAGGGTTGGCTTTAATACAATTAATGCACTCCATCCACTCGTGTGCACACCTGGCACATATTTTGTTGCTTCAGGAGTTGACACGACCCCTTCATACTCTGCCCCACTCTCCCCTGCCAGGGGCCTACTCCAACTGGTGAAGTCTTTGGGGGCTATGTTTCGGGCTTTCTCTCTTCCCCTGGATGCAAGGGATGTTGCCGCCCCCCAACCTCTCTCAGATCTTTCTTCTCCTTCCAATTCACTATTTTCCCTTGTAAAATAAATCTAAGCTAGGCCCCTTGCAGATGCAGCGGGAGGTAGCTGGCATGGGGCCACTTCCCATCCTGGTGACGTTGGACTGACTATGTTACTAGCTGACGGATGGAGACCTCATTGTCAGGACCCACTGCCCCTCTGCTCACTGCACGCTGGCCTGGTTAACTCTTTAACTCCCCAGCAGCTGAAAGTGAATGGGCTGCTGAACCAAGGGGAGTTTTCAAGACTGTGGAGCCGTCTTGTCTGCTGCCAGGTGCCAGCATGTTTCTTTTTGACTAGCACTCTTACTCCATCCAGTTCAGCAGATATTTACTGGGTGCCTGACCCTGTACCAGGGTTGAGGTATACAAAAGAAAAGGAACCTCATCCCTGCCCTCAGGGAGAGCTCCCATTTTGTTTGGAGAGGCGTATATGCACCGCCAGAAGGCAATGCCTGATCAAGTGGCAGAATAGGATTGCTCTAGGGCAGCGGTTCTCAACCTGTGGGTCGCGACCCCTTTGGGGGTCGAACGACCCTTTCACAGGGGTCGCCTAAGACCATCGGAAAACAAAAAGATGTTTACATTACGATTCATAACAGTAGCAAAATGACAGTTATAGAGTAGCAGTGAAAATAATTTTATGGTTGGGGGTCACCACAACATGAGGAACTCTACTAAGGGGTCACGGCATTAGGAAGGTTGAGAACCGCTGCTCTAGGAGGCTGGTGGTTGCACTACAGCTAAAACCACCAGCTAGCCTTGTGCTCCTCATCCCCCCCGTGGCCCACTGGGGCATCCCCAGGCTGCCAATTCACCTCATTCCCTTCCCCTCCATCTCCCAGGAGATATGGCAAAATCGCAGATGAGTCCTGTTTCCCTATTTGTAGCACAGGGTTAATCATAGTACCTAGCTCCTAGAAAGATGAAGTAACTTGCCCAAAGCAATGCAGCTGGGATGTAAACCCAGCAGTTTGGTTGTAAAGTTCATGTGCTCTTAACCACCCCCCTATGCAAACTCTTTAAAGAGCTGTTCACCTCCCTGGAAAGCAGTGAGCCCAGTCTAGAGGGTGAGGAAGAGGAGAGGGCAGGTTGGTTTAGCAGGAGCTGCGGGCCTGGGAGGGGAACCTATAGCCCAGCTGCTGGAAGTCAGAGTGGGTGCTTCATCATGCAGAGCCCACCCCTGCCTTCCTCGGTCCTCGGCTGGACTGCGCTGCCTGCCTCTGAGCTTTAGTGAAGCAGCCTCCAGCGATGGAAAAGGGACTTCTGGGACCTCCCTCTACCCAGGACATCTTCTTCAAGGTGGGCAATGAGACTCACAAGGCTTCTTGCTTCTTTTCCATATCAGAGTGTTTTCCAGAACATCCAGAAGAACTCTGGTGTTTTCCTGAGCTCAGATTTGCGGGAAGCCATAAGGAATACAGGTAAAGCAGGGGATCCTTTGAGCCCCGATGACTGGGGGTGATGGTGGCATGTGTGTGATGCACACCCCTAGCATGCTGTAGGCAAGGCTAGTGCAGCAGTGTGGGCAGCCAGGAGACAACAGAGCTGCAGCATCCAAGTCCTCCCCTGGTTTACACTGGCCTCTGGGGGCCTCCAGGCTCTGGACTCAGACCTCATCTTCCCCTGCCTGAGCTGTCATGTGCCAGTCAATTTTCCCAATCGCCCTTCTCCCCAGCACCGCTCTAATTCTGAGAAAATAACCCTATATGATTGATACCCTACCAGAAACCAAGCCCCCCTTGGAGGCGCTTCCATGCGGCATCTGGGCCATCAGGGTTAAATACCCACTGGAGGGCTGATGCACTCTCTTCACAGAGGGTTTGGGGCTAAATGAAATCAATGGCGTCTGACTGCTTCAAGGAGACAAGAGCTTTCAGGCCTGGGCTAATGATAATAATACCTTAGGGTGCAGGAGTGCTTCATAGGTC
>NW_017731843.1:625831-627853 GCF_001890085.2 Hipposideros armiger
GGCAGGCCAAGCACATTCTGTGGAGAGCGAGAGAGTGCTTTACACAGACTCACCGCATTGGTTTTTATCTTCACGTGGGCCCAGGCCTGTGCCGATTCTTCTCCTCCTCTTTATCCTAGAGACATTCCAGAACCTTTCCAAGGATGGAAAAGGACTCTACGTGACACAAACGGAGGTGAGCTGCCTTCCCCTCTCAGAGACAGGGAACTACCCAGGCTTCCTCTCCTCATCTGACTCCGGGGGGCATTTTTCTATCTGAGGATATTGAACAATCTGTCAAAGGCCAGCCAAGCTGCTGGCCCCCCTGACTCCAATTACTGACTTTATATATTGCTGGCTGCCAAGGCTGTGTTAGGATCTTGGCAGACAGATTTTATTTTTTTCCAATAGCTTAATAAAGCAGAAGATTATGTGGGAGTCATAAATCCAAAAGGGAACTGAAGAACACCTGCTGAGCTCACTGCACATTAAACCTGCTCCCGTTGAGTTAGAAAGAGCCTCCTGGCCCAGCCAGCTGGTTGACCTCAGCTCCCCCTTTCGTTGCCTGGCTGTTCAGGGACTAGCAAAAGATAGGCTGTGACCGGGGCTGGGACCTCCTGCTTAGGTTAGAATTAGCCGGAAAGCATTGACGAGACTAGAAGGCCACCAGGCCCTCTGAACAGGTTTCTCAGGCCTAGCCAAACAGATCTTTCAAGGGAGGGAGGTACTATTTGCCCTGATCTATATTAAGCTAATAAGATTAAAGAGTGGTTGTAATGATTATGCTTATTTCTTAGTGGATGAACCTGGTCATGTACAGCTGAAGCAAAGAGTAGAGCAGACCCCAGAGTCCAGGTAAGAAATGGCATCTTTAGAATCATTTCTGTCTAGGGGCTCAATTCCCCTTTCACCTCCAGAAACTACACATACGATTCTCTCCTTGGGAGCAGCCTCCCCGGAAATTACAGAGCCTTTATCTATGTGAGCCAAGGCTCAGCTGCTTAGGGGGCCCCTGAGTTTCAAGGTCAATGCTGCAGATTTTATCTAAGCCATGTAGATGAATGGGCATTCATGAAACAGTGGCCTGAAAGTCATGAGTGAGGGATTTAGAATTCTTTTTTTAATTAGTTTATTTTTATTGAGATATAATTGACATTAACATTGTATTAGTTTTAGGTATATAACAACGATTTGATATATAGATATAGGTATATAGTGATATGATCGCCACAATAAGTTAGGTTGACATCTGTCACCATACATAGTTACAAATGTTTTTCTTATGATGAGAACTTCTACAATTTACTCTCTTAGCAACTTTCAAATAGACACTACAGTATTGTTAACTATAGTCACCATGTTGTCCATTACATCCCCAGGACTTATTTATCTTATAACTGGAAGTTTGTGCCTTTTGACCACATTCACCCATTTTGCCCACCCCTCAACCCCCCACCTCTGGAAACCACCAATCTCTTCTGTGTCTATGAGTTTGGTTTTATTTTGATTTTTGGTTATTTTTAGATTCCACATATAAGTGAGATCATACAGTGTTTTTCTGTGTCTGGCTTATTTCACTCAGCATAATGCCCTCAAGTTCCATTCATGTTGTTGCAAATGGCAAGACCACTTTATTTTTTATGGCTGAATAATATTCCATTGTATATATGCACTACATTTTCTTTATGCATTCATCCATTGGTGGACACTTAGATTGTTCCATGTCTTGGCTATCGTAAATAATGCTGCAATGAACATGAGGGTGCAGGTATCTTTTTGAGTTATTTTTGTTTCCTTCAGATAAATACCCAGAAGTAGAATTGCTGGATCATATGGTAGTTCTATTTTTAATTTTTTGAAGGAACTCCATACTGTTTTCCATAATGGCTGTAGCAATTTGCATTCCCACCAACCGTGCACAAGTGTTCCTTTTTCTCCAAATCTTTGACAACGTTTATCTTTTGTCTCATTGATAACAGCCATTCTAACAGGTGTGAGGTATCTTACTGTGGTTTTGATTTGCATTTCTCTAATGATTAGCGG
>NW_017731843.1:629088-652616 GCF_001890085.2 Hipposideros armiger
TGCCAATGTCCCTGTGGAGTATGCAGTTCTCCTATGTACCAGTCCTGTGATCAACACATTCTGGGACACGATTATTTTTGTAAATAGCATTTATTTAATCTCCCAATAATATGCCTTGAAATCAAGACACAGACACTGACTCCATAAAGAAATAATATTTTAGCATAAACATTTCCTGATGAACACTTGGTGATTATTAATGAACACACATTAACAAATATTGCAGAGGTCCAAGTTAATGAGATCCAACTGTATTTATTTGAACTCCCCTTTCATTCGTTTTTGAAAACAAAACATTTGATCATTTCTAATTTCCAATCTGCCTGATTCCTGTTTCAGTCTGTGTGATTTCTAATATCAGAACTGATTCTTCCGTTTCATCTTTAAGCTGATTCTGCACAAAAGACCAAAAGCTTAAACTTTTGAAATAACGGGACTCTCTCATTGTCCTTTCTCCTGTATAGGCTCCCAATTCCTCTTAACTAATTTTTCCACACTTCCTGTTCCTTAAGATTATGGAAGAAGTATAATTTAGGAGGCATGGTTCTGTGTGTTTCAGTCTCTTTCATTAATGCCTGTCATCATCCCTAAGACTGCTCCCCTGCCTTCCTCATTAATCACCACCCACTGACACCACATTCTTAAAGCATATCCACTCACTCTTGGCTCATGGACTGCTTTGCAGACTTGGAGGCAGGAAGATGCATAAGTTCTACCTGCAAATCTACAATCCCGCTTTCATCTGTCATCATCTCCTACTCGCCTCCTGTTATGCTCAGAGGGCATAGCCCTCTGAGGAGGTTCTGGATCTCACTACCTTCCTCCTTGTAAGGGCTTGATTGAATGAATTCTCTCCTCTGACTTCTGAATACTAAACCTCTCTCTTCCGGAGCCTCCTAATTCCTGTTTAAACATGCTTATCTTTTAAATTTCCTCCGTCTCAAATTCCCTTCCAGCTACAGCTCCATCTCTCTCCTCGCTTTACAGCCAGACTTCATCGAGAGCTCATTGTTTCCACATCCTCACCTCCCACTTCCCTCTCAAACGACTTCAATTCAGATTTCTCAGACATCATCTCTCTCCCTGATTTTTGCATTGGCTCCCTATCTGATTTTCCTATACCCTCCCATACCCCTCCAATCAATTTCCTGTAGCCTGAGTATACTTTTAAAAATTCAAATCTAATCGGTGTACTCCCCAGGTGAAAACCCTTCGATGTCTACCCATTGATATTCAGGAAAGTCGAAGGGCATAAAGGTGGCCTGCATCATCTGGCCCCTGCCCACCTATCTAACCATCCTTTGTCTCTCTCCTTCCTGCACTCTACTTCCACCACACCAACGTTACCTTTATTTCCTTTAATGTTTTATTCTTGTCTCAAGCTCAGGTCCTTTGTCCTTACTGTCTGCTCAGCCCTGAGGTTAGTTACAGAACTCCTGATCCTCATGTCTTAGCCCTATTGGGTCCCTGTATTATTTACTCACATAGCACACGTCCCCCATCATAACATTTTTTGTTGCTGCCCACTTCTTCCTTTTATTTTAACAGGCTTATTGAGATATAATTTACACACCATAGAGTTTACCCATTTAAGGTGTAGAGTTGAATGGTTTTCAATACAGTCACAGAGGTGTGCAACCATCACCACAGTCATAATTGCAGGGTGTTTTTCATCACCACAAAAAGAAACCTCATGCCCATTAGCAGTCACTTCCTGTTTTTGCCTGACCCTTCTAGTCCTAGGCAACCTCGATTCTATTTTCTGAATCTATAGGTTTGCCTAATCTAGACATTGTATATAATTGGAATAATGTAATGTGTGGTCTTTTGTGACTGACTTCTTTCACTTAGCATAATATTTTCACCATTCATCCCTGTGATAGCATATATCAAGACGCCATTCCTTTTTAGTGCCAAATAATATTTTGTTGACATACCATATTTTATTCATCCATTCATAACTTAATGAACATTTAGGTAGTTTCTACTTTTAGGCTATTGTGGATAATCCTGCTATGAAAGTTTGTGTGCAAGTCTTTGCACAGATGTATGGTTTCATTTGGCCTGGATGTTTCGCTAAGAGTGGAATTGCTGGGTCATATGTTAACTATATGTGTAACATTTTGAGGAAATGTCAAACTGTTTTCCAAAGCAGCTGTACCATTTTACATCCCTACCAGCAGTGAATGGGAGTTCCAGTTTCTCCACATCCTCTCCAACACTTGTTATTGCCTGGCATTTTTATTATAGCCATCCTAGAGTGTGTGAAGTGATACCATATTTGGTTTTGATCCCTGATGGCTTGTGATGGCTTGTGTATCTTATTGGTGCTTATTGGCCATTTGTGTATCTTCTTTGAAGAAATGTCTTTTTAAATCATTTGTCCACTTTTACATTAGTTACATTTTTGTTACTGAATTGTAAGGTATATAGATATAGATGTATATATTCTAGTACAAGTCCCTTAATCATGTATATTATTCATGTATATTAATCATGTATATTAATCATGTATATAATTTAGGAGAGGAATGGAAAACTTTTCTCCCATACTTCAGGTTGTCTTTTAAGTTTCTTGATGACATCATGAAACTCAAATTTCATGAGTTTTTCATTTTGATGAAGTCCAAATTATCTATTTTTTCTTTTGTCACTTACACTTTTGGTGTTATATCTAAGAAATCGATGCCTAACCCAAGATCATGAATATTTACTTCTATGTTTTTCCCCTAAAGTTTTTATAATTTAGCTCTAACACTAGATTTGATCCATTTTGAGGTAATTTTTGTATATGGTGTGATGTAGGGGTCCAAGATTTTTCTTTTGCACGTGTGGATCCAGGTTTCCCAGCACCACTTCTGTTGAAAAGACTATTCTTTGACCATTTTATTCTCTTGTCACCCTTTCCAAAAATCAATTTATCGTAATATAAAGATTTATTTCTGAACCTTAAATTCTATTCCATTTATCTATATGTCTTTCCTTATGCCAGTAACACACTGTGTTGATTACCATATTTTTGTATAAGTTTTGAAATCAGGAACTGTGAGTCCTCCAAATTGGTTTTCTTTTCCAAGGTTTTTTTGGTGATTCTGTGTTCCTTGAATTTGCATATGAATTTTAGGATCAGCTTGACAAAGTCAGGAGAAAAAGAAAGACAGCTGGGATTTTAATAGCAATTACATAAATATGTGGATCAATTTGGGGAGTATTTCCATATTCACAATACACAATATACAGTTTTCTGATTCACGGGCATGAGAATGTCTCTCCACTTTTTTTTTTTTTAGATCTTCTTTAACTTCTTTCAAAAATATTTTGCTGTTTATAATGTAGAAGTCCTACATTTCCTTTGTTAACTTTATTCCTAAGTATTGTATTGTTTTTTGATGCTATCATAAATAATTTTATTTTCAGATTGCTCATTGCTAATGTATAAAAATAAGATTGATTTTTGTATATTGATCTTATATTCTGTCACCTTGCTGAAGTCATTTCTTAGTTCTAATAGTTTTTTTAGGGAATTCCTTAGGATTTTATATACAAAATTACATCTGCAAACGGAGATAGTTTTACTTCTTCCATCCCAGTGTGGATGGCTTTTTTTTATTTTTCTTGTCTAATGTCCTGGCTAGAACTTCTAGAGTGCTGAATAGAGGCGCAGACAGCAGGCACTCTTTTGTTTCTGATCTTGGGAGAGAATGCCCAGTCTTTTACCAATCAGCATGATGTTTAGCTCTGGGGGTTTTGTAGATATCATTGGTCAAGTCGAGGAATTTCCCTCTATTTGTAGTTAGCTGAGTCAACACACTTTTAATTACTGGCATGATGTCTGTATTCCCTGACACACTGTAAGCCTACATATATCTTATTTGTTGCTATCTCCTTAGCACATAGCAAAGTGCCTAGCATACAGAAAACATTCAGTAATGATTTCCCAAATGACTGAATGGAATTGTCCTTTCATATTTGTGTCTTCCTTTATCTTGTCCTCATTGCAACTTTTGTAATATTGCCTTAAACCCAAGACTTCTGATATTTCAGCTATTTCTCTATTTTCTTCCCCACTGGGATTACTGGGGAGCAGATAGTTAACATTATCTTGATATAATCTCTAATACATCATGATCAATACTCTTTCATTAAGGCTATTTTCTGACCCATTGATCTTCTCACCTCTTTGAAATCAGCTTTCCTGAGTCCAGGGCACATTTCACTTCTGCCCAATATTCCCTTACTTTGCTACTACAAAGTCAAAGTTGCATTCTTCCAGAATTTCCATCACCCTCAGGTTAGCAAAGAGACTTTCGTTGTTGGCCAGTATTCAATCCAGAGAAGAATTCCCTCTCCCCTCTCATTTAGTCCTCTGTGCAATGAAGCAGTCACTGAAACACATAAGGGCCTGATCAGATAAACGAAGTGAGATTCCCCCAGGGATTAGGGTTGCTGCAGCCCCTCGCCAGTCTACTTCCCTTCCAGGTCACTCCCCACAAACTGTGTACAAGCTTCTACCTGCCCTTGGACTCACCCGGCAAGCTGGGGTGTGCTCCCATTGTGAGCACACCTCTGGTTCTCTCTCTCACATCTTCAGTCCATCTGCTCTCCTCAGGCTCAGTAAATTAGGATTTAGAAATGTGCCACCAGACAACTCCTCTTCCTCCCCTCCTCGATCATATCTATTTCATTTGAACAAGCATGCACCTTCATTGCTGCATTGTGAGCAAAGTTTATGTGTAAAATTTTAAAAGATATCAAGTTCATACTTTAAAAATGCTAATACTCAGTGCACTGGTATATGTTCCTTGGACATTTGAGGCTATGTTGATCTTAATTGATTTCAAAGTCTAGAGGTTTAATACACTGCAAGTCACACCCTGCTGAGTGTTTGTGGAGCTGATGTCATCTACGTTCATGTTGATCTACTGTCAATATGGCAGTAAAGTGCCTTGTTCTAATAAAGTTAGTAGTTATAACCATTTCCCACTACACAGAAATCAAGTGTCTTGAAGAATGGGCCAGTTTCTTGTTCTCTGCATGAAGGTAAAATATGAGCAGCAGTAACCCTGGTCCTGCTGATTTACCAGCAACAGTTTCACCAGAGTGGGTCTGCTTCTATCCTAATAAATCCATCTCTCTATTATTCAGACCAAGGAAATTCTTTTTGAGAGTTGGGAGTCTGGATTGCCTCTGGTGGTGTGAAAACTCCCTACTTCTTTTGGCAAAGAGACATGTGGTGATGACCAGGCACCTTGTAAATCCATGGTGTCTAGCTTTCCAGAGTTGGCTTTCAAAGAGAAATGTATCCAACTAGGAAAATGACATGGACACTCCAAGGGCATAAACCAAGAAGGAGAAAGAGTTGGAATCCAGGAAACAGGAGATCTAACTGTTCAAGGACCAAAGCTGTGCAGCTGAACAAGAGAGCAAGAGGCCCTGTAGGAACCAGAAGGAACGACCTCTGGGAAAAAAGGAACCAGTAGTTTTATCTGATTGCTTAATCACGGGGAAAATTGTGTTCAGAAGGATTTTGAAATTCTGCTGGAGAGTTTTGGAAGAATTATTAGGATAATGACATAGACTAAGCAGATTTTTTAAATGAGGTAATTATTAATTCCTGGAAGAACAAAGAATTATAGAAGAAAGAAAATGTGATCCTAGAGTATTTCTTCACTCAGCAGTGAACAGTACATTCATAACTGTAATAAAATAAAAATTGAATATTGATTTAACAAAAAAATGTGACATAAATCTATTAGAGAATACAAGAAGCAAAGATACAGGTATGAAAGTGGGCTAGGAGCACCCCAACTCCATCTTCCATCATAAGTCAATAGGCATTTAACATCGATAAGCCAATAGGGTAACTGTGTAAGCACATTATTTAGAAATATGGAGTCAGCATCAGAAGAAAGAGCTTGGAGAGAGGAATTTAGGAGAGGAATGGAATAGGAGACTGCTGGTTTTCCTTCATGCCTTATAATACTATTTGAATTTTTAAATTCTGTATAATTAGGCTGGATTTTTATGAAAAATAAATCAGCAAACTGGAAAATAGCCTGAGACTCAAGGGAAGAGGAGGGAGACAGAGAAGAGTTGAGGCTTCTTTACCATGGGAGCAGGCAAGTTGGCTGACTATAGTTGTAGAAAAAAATCTCTATCCAAGAATGTCGCTTTAATCCAAGAGGCATGCACACGAGAAGAGCCACTCTTCCACAGGAGTCCACAGCCAGCAGAGCGGAGCTCAGCTGGAACAGAGAACAAAGCTGTTGTGGTTATAGCTGCCTCTGGTCAGGGTCCTTGCAACCTGCCCAGGAGGGTCAGAGGAGAACCATCTGCTCCCCAACTTTTCTTCCACTTTGCTGTGGCACCTCAGGTGCTAAATGGGCTGCAGTTTGCACTCAGGGCAGAATATGTGTATAGGGTGCTTCCAAGGAATTGTGAAGAATGAGATGGAGATATTTCATCCATTGGGGAGCCATGGGCATGATGGAACTGGTGCAGGCTTGCCAGCAGGTGGTACATGTGCCCCCTCTGCTGTCTGGTGGTCCCAAACAGTATCTGCAGGAATGGGGCTGGGCCTCTGTGGTTACTTAAAGGAATGAAAGCTTCTTTATTCTCCTGGGGCTTTCTGTGTTTGAGCATCTCTCTCTTTCTCCAGGACCAGCTCCAGTGATCATGCAAGAATCTGTTTTCATTCCAACAGACTGTGCTGCCTTCTGTGTGTGTGAAGCAAATGACACCTGCCCTGCTGGAAATGTAGTCAAAGTTGACTTCAAGGAACCTGGGACAGGTCCTCAGCTGGGTCAGGCGCTGGTAACCCCAAGGTCACAGAGAAGGCCATCTGAGCACAAGACACCGGCCTGGAATCACCTGGAAAATAAAGCAGGAGATGTTCCACTGCAGGAAAGAAGGGGAGAAGCTACATCTCGCTCCCCTCCCACCAGTCCAGCTCATTTCTTGGAAAAGCCAGAATGAGCCAGTCTGCCCACCCACAAGTTTCTCCAGGTGACACGGGAGTGGTCCACTGGGTGTTTGCAGAATAATCATACTCTTCAGTGTCTGAATCCTGATTATTGTTTCACAGCCAAATAGCAAAATAAAACATGATTTCCATTTATGGTCTTGGACTCTGTGACAAGTAGGATCTAAGTTCAGGATGAAAAATACATTTAGGGAAGGGAGAATCCAGCCAACAAGGCGGTCACCTCCCTCCCTCTTTATCCATCAAGCGGTCATTATGTCTCGCCAAAAGATCATGGCCAACTAGAGTACAGAAGAGGTTCCAGAAAATGCCCAGGCCAGACCCCACTCAAGAGAATCTGTGGTTTGGGAGCTCATTCCTGGAGGCATCTCCCCAGTGGGCAAATCCTCACAGTTCTGTGTGTCAGGAGGACAGCCGGGTGGGGATCTTCCTCAGTGTGACTTTTCTGACCAGACACCTTCAGATGGCAGGTGGTATGAACAGGGGGAGCCATTATGCAAACTCCCGTGCTCAGCAAGGTCAGCATTCACAAGTGGACACTTCATGGTACAAGTACAAACACACAGCCAACTAGCCTGCATCCCACAGGGACTGCTGCTAAGTGTTCACAATCATTTCAGTGGTATAGCAGCGTCAGATACAGCAAAGCTTGCGCCAGGTCATTTTGCCCCCTGGCCCTGTGCTTGGTTAACCAGGATAGATGGCCGTGGCTATCAGCACTGACTTTGGAGGAGGACAGAGCGAATGCCTGAAGACTTGGAGTCCTGAGCTATCAGATTGCCCTGTTACACAAGCTGTTCAGCACACAAAATACCAGTACCGATAGGTCAACATAGACTCTGCTAAAAAAGGGAAAGCCCAGAAGAACAAATGAACCATTTCTGGCAGGACTCAGAGATGACCTTCACATGATGTCTGGGTAGAAAATCCAACACACCTGCACACTTTGCTGCCCCAACCGCACATCACCCCAGGCTCCTTTTGGGCCTGCTTGGGCCCTGGGAGACGAGAAAGGAGGAATTTGACAGTACTAGGGTCCATGGTAAGCAGCCCAGGAAAGGCCGTGCCCCCTCTGTGCCAGCAGGATGGGTGCCCATAAGATGCAGAGTAGTGTCCTCCCTCACAGGGCTTAGCTCAGGAACAAGTTTTTTATTTTCTCTTTAAACAGGATATAAAGGGAAAGGTTACTCAATTGATTAATTGAAAAACTGACTCTCACAGTTGCATTGGGGCCAGAGGGCTCAGGGAGGCTGTGCATGGCCGTGGCAAAGGGGTCTGGCTTCTCTACGTAGGACTAGGGAGAACTTGGTCCCTATCCCCCCATAAGAGGGAAGGCCTTGATCCTCAGCCTCAGCACAAGGCAGATCAGCCAGCTTGTCCCTAGGCTGTACCTTCTCAGGGCTCCCCACATCCTTCATCCAAGGTCAAGAGAGACCTCTGAAGCAAGGCTTCGGACACGCTGCTTTTGCCAGCTTCTTACCTGTGCACCCTGGAGCAGGTTGTGTTGTCTCTGGAAAATGAGGTGGTGAGCAAGGAGCACAGTGGGTGCCAGACAGAGAGCGGTGGAAAGGCAAGGGCCCTCAAGGAACCAATGACCCCAGATTCCCCAGAGTTTCTGCAACTGCATGAGGGAAGAAAGGGTGGCCGGGCTCTCCTTGCCATTTTATAGGTGACGCCCTTGAGGCCCCGAGAAGAGGTGGCCACCCCTTTAGAAGCGGCAGGTCCTGGACAGAAACCCAAGTCCCTTAACTCAGTGACTGTGCCCTCTGCAGCAGCTGGGTGCTAGGCTGGCCCACTTCCTTGGAGCTGGGGTTACCCCCAGAGACAGTGAACATCTAAAAGTGTGTGTGTGTATGGGAAGCCCAGCCCCAGAAAGCACCTCCACATGCATACCCAGTGGCGTGGGGGTGATGGCAGTCTTGCATCTCCCTAGAACAGAAATGGGCCCCTTTGCTTGACTGGCCCAGGGGGACAGCGGCAGGGTTTGCAGTGGGAAATCATAGGGGGTTGCCATGCAGGGGCCTTCCTCCTTCCCGCCCCCTTCCCCACCCCCTTTGCTCCTCCCTGACCTAGGACAGAATCCAAGTGGCAACTCAGCTCAGTTGGGGCTTTTCCAACTTAAAAAAATGTTCAACTTATCCATGTTTTAAATTAAGAATAGAGATAATGTAACTTAACCCAAACTAAACATTTAAAACTTTCAGTTTCATATTATAACCAGTTTGGGGGCAGGGGTAGGAAAACGGGAGCGTGTAGAATAGAGGTAGAGCTTAAGTGGGGGGGAAAAACAGAGAGCATGTCAGGCAGGAAAACAGGAGCCACTCAAGGCATTTCAAGACAGAGATTTAACACAGGGATTGGGATACTTCCAAACCTGTTGGATGGGCTGGAGGAACAAAGGCCAGAGAAAGTCACCACTAACTCCTAGGTTCACCACTAGCTTTCAGCACCAACAAGCTGCTGCCGCTACCCTAGCCAGATACTACAGGGGGCTATCAGAAATGGTCATAACTGTCTGCAGCCCTAAGGCAGGTGACTTGCAGGATGAAACCTCACATCTGCTGAAGCCACATACCTGCCTGTGCGGCTGGAGGCCGAATGATAACACTGTTATCGCCTGCCTTCCAAATGCCACACACGTGCATCTCGCTGGTGGGACTTAGAGTATACCTGGAACTCTCCTGGAAAGGCGGTTCCAGGCTTCCAGCCCTTGCCATACAGGGGAGAGTATAGAAGGGGGTATAGAGGGCCTCGTGTGTCAACAGACAATAGCACAGAGAGCCAAGAAAAATGGAGAGGAGGAAAGAGAAGCAGATGGAGATGGGGAGCTGGGGGAAGAAGGAAGATTCAGACAGACAGGGGCGCAGACAAATGAGGCATGGCAGGGAGCCGTATAGACAAAATAAGGTGGGAGAGACAGAGTATAAGACAGAAATCAGGAGACTGAAACAGAAGGAAGAAGACTGGTATCTATGGATGTTGGTGGGAGTGTTGGCAATAGAGCCCAGTCATTTGAAACCCATTGCCAGTAGAAATGTTGATTTGCCCAATACTGACCAGGGTTGTGGCTCTGACTCAAACTTTCCTGTGCGTAAAAATCAACTGGAATAACTTTTTTAAAAAGCTTTGGAAATTCTGACCCAGAAAGTCTGGGGTTAGGCCTGCGAATCTGCATTGTTTCAAGCTCCCCAAGTAATGTTTGTGGTCCTTGGATGACATTTCAGGAATCGCTGCTTTTGCAATTTCACTGAACAGTGGAAATGCTCTGGGCTGCATCAACCTGGGAGAAATGCCTAATGAATTCAAGCTTGAGGCCTGCTCTGGTCAGAGACTGCCCACCTGCCCCCCACTGCTGCCTGGGGCAGCTCCAAGATTCCTCCCTACCACCTTCTAGCCCACTCTTCCCCTCCCTTGAAGCTTCCAGGGAACTGATAGCCTAGTTGATTTTTACCTTTGAGCAAACTAATTAAGCAATAATCCTAGAAGAATCTATCACTCTGACAAGGTTTTTGATTAACCATCCCCCAGCCTAGTCCAAAGTGCTTAATATCCCAGCAGAATGGTCAATAATGAGTGCAACAGCAGTACTGGGCTGCTGCAAACCAGATGATGGCTGTATCTGAGAAGACAGATGCAGAATGGGGAACTGGGCCCGACTTTGCAGCCTGGTAGACGAGAGTGGAGAGGACAGTGGGTTGGCTTGAGGCTCCACAGGCTGGGACATCTCTAATAAGGTTCCAGACCGTTCTTTCTGAGACCATCACATTCCCTGAGAGGGTTTCTAAGGTTATGAACAAATCTGGACCATGAGAGAAGGGTCATGTGGAAGGGGTTTGGACACGAGACATAATTCTCCAACTTTACGTCTGTGTCAACTATATAGTTGCTGGAGTGGGAGGAGAGATAGGCAAGACAATAAAATGACTCACTTTGAGAGATTAATTTCAAGTCCAGACTGGTATATCTTTCTCTTTTCCACACTTAGGCTGTTATTTTAAACACTCCCAGTTCTCTTAAAAGATTTACTTTCCTCAGTGCTAGGAAAAAAGAGTCCCTTTGACCAGGCAGGATGTAATAAAACACTGCCATCTGGTGGTCATAGTTGTTGCAGCTTTGAAGCATCCACCTTCCAGAGGTTCCTTCCCGCTCAAGTATCCAGTGTGGGCACCAGAGGAAGGAGCCTCCCACCAGCCCGGATGAAGCATGTATCATCTGAGCTGCCATTTCTGTGAATTGCTCTATTACCTTCTGACTCCATCTTTGCCTGAATTCTGGTCTCATTTCTGATATTGTGCATAAAGAGTGGATGATGTTGGCAAATACCAAGGGGAAGGAAACTGACCCCCAGCTATGCCACCCTGATTTGGTCATTGACATGACGTGTCAAGTTATATCTTGAAGAGTTGCCAATTCTGTTCAGCCACAAAGAAAAGAAAATACCGTATTTCCCCATGTATAAGACGCACCCTTTTTCGAAAAATTTGGGGTCTAAAAACTGGGTGCGTCTTATACAGTGGTTGTAGATTTTTTCACTTGCGTTTCCCGCTTTTTTCGTGCTTGTTTTTGGTGCTCATACAACCACTGTATAAGACGCACCCAGTTTTTAGACCCCAAATTTTTTGAAAAAGGGTGCGTCTTATACATGGGGAAATACAGTAGCATATAGTCTGTGCTCAGTCAGTGTTCAGAGAATGAATGACTGAACATGTGCAGGGTAAAGACAGGGGTCATGGTGGAGTACTGGGCCCGGACTCTAGAGTCTCGGGTTCAAGTCCCAGCTCTGCCTCCTTCCAGCTCTGTGTACTTTGGGAAATGGCCTTCTCTTTCTGGGCCTCCTTCTCTAAAATGAAGGGGCCTAACTTGAAGATCTCTAAGGCCCCTTCCACATCACAAACTTGGGGAGCCAGGTCCTAAGGATTCTAATCTGCAATCATGATTAAGGGGCAGCAATTTTCCAGGAAAGGAGCCCCTAGCGATGCAGCAACAGCATCTCTTACTGGGACCCGCTCTCTGGGGAACTAAATCGAACAGTGCTCTCTTCCTCCACTCAGCCTGGGAGCGTCTGCTGTTTTTATGTTTGTGACAATGGAAATCAAAAGCCCCTTCACTTACCCCAAGTTAGCCATTAGCATTGACATTGCTCTAGGGAGGTAGAATCAGGCCACAGTGTAGCCTTAGGTGGTGGGGAGACAGTGCCACCTAGTGGCCATCTTGACTAATCACAGCGCTTCTCAGCATTTGCCGAAGTCCAGAACTCCCCCGTGGTTAAACGGGCAGCATTAACCCACATTGTGAGTAATGCAAGGCCCTAGGTTGTAGTCTCAATCTTGGAACTGCCTCTATGTATGACCTTAGTTCCTTCAAATAGGAGTTTGGCCCTTCAGCCCTTCCCTTCCAACCGCCTTGTTCACTGTGACGCTGATGTGGCTTATGGCCAATAGTCAGGGATCCTAGGCCCACGTGGCAGGCATTGCTATCCCTCCTGGGAAGGCACAGCCCAGAGTTCACCACTGGGACCCTTGGGTTTCACCCATGTGATCACGCACAATCCTGCCACATACCCGCCTCCACACAGCTGTGAGACAGGACCACACAGCCTCACTGACTGCAGGCGTTCCACACCAAGGCCTGCGTCCCTCCCGGCTACCAGACCCTGAGGTGGGAAAAGGAACAGAAACAGCAAGAAGGAAGCCTTGTTGAGCTAGCTTTGTGTCGAAGGGGCCATTCACCTGGTTTCACCCACTTTGGGCCCAGAATCTTACCCTCCTGGTGGAGTCCATAGAGTTCATGTATCCTTAAAGAGCGATGAAGACGGTTTCTTTTTAACACACGTTTCTCCCTATAATGACACCCCACAACCTGCAAAGAGTGTAAAGGAGTTGTGTGCTGAGGCTTCAGAGCCTCCCCTCAGGGCCCAGGCGCTCACCCTATTTTGGTATGTCTGCGGACACAGGCTAAGCAAGTTGGGTCTTTCCTGAGCCCCACGTTATTCTTATCCTGGAAGAACTGGGCTTTCTGCCTCTTGATCCATGTTCCTTATCACAAGCTTTTGATCTGTGTTTATTAGTCTTTCTCAAAGTATCATCTTTGATCACTGCATGATTTGCAAGGAAGGCCTTGGTGCTTTCCGGTATGCAAACTGCAAAAGTGCTGGATGAGGCTGTGTTCGTGTCACTTGATTCCTCAGGGCCTCCCCTAGACCATTGCCAAAAAGTATATGGTGCTGACAACCTGGAACCCCTTGAACAAGGAAGTCATTCGTTCAAGTTGAGGATGTAAATTCTAGAGTTGCCACAGTGTGGTGATTTTTCCATTGTCATGAAATAGTGTATGTAAAAATACATTTTTTTTTTGGTGGTGGAGAGCAGGTGAACTATTATTTTAAACACCTACTATTATTAGTCAGGGTCCAGTCAGGAGACAAAACTCCTACCAACTGTTTGAACAGGGGAATTTTAATATAAAGAATTATTAATTAGAGAAAGGTAGTTAACTTCTAAAAGGGACAAAAGAGGAATAAGGAATACAGGTATAGAAAATGCAGGAAGCGACTGCTGCCTCTAGCTAGGGCTGAGCGAGTTACCCAAAGAAGAAACAAAGAACGTGGGTGAGATGCAGACCATGTTTGAAAGAGTGTGGCTGTGGCCCATTGGATGGCGGAGGAGTTCACCTGGGCACCAGCCGATGACGCTGGAGCACGAAAGTCCCACCAGCTGAGTGCCAGAAAATCTCACTGAAGAAAGCACCACTGGGTGAGAGAGTCCAGAGGCCGGGGACGGGGGTGGGGGTGGGGGGGGGGCGTTGGGCAGTCGTCACCCTGTAGGAAGTAAAAAGGCACACTGGAGCCAGGAGGGAGAGCTCTGCCTTCATATGCCTTGCAGTGCCCCTCTAGCACCCTCTGCTGACAAATCCTAACATTACACCATCTGGCAAAGGAGAACTGTTTTGCAGCGGTTCTCAACCTGTGGATCGCAACCCCTTTGGGGGTTGAACGACCCTTTCACAGGTGTTGCCTAAGACCATCAGAAAACAAAAAGATATTTACATTACGATTCATAACAGTAGCACAATGACAGTTATAGAGTAGCAAGGAAAATAATTTTATGGATGGGGGTCACCACACATGAGGAACTAGATTAAGGGGTCGCCGCATTAGGAAGGTTGAGAACTGCTGGTTTACAGGGTCCAACTCCAGCATTACAAAGCCAGGCAAAGAAGGATGGTTTCGGACTTTAGAGGCAGCGAATTGATAAAAGGCACACCTACACTGTGCCTGGCCCTGGGTTATGCATTTGCCTCATGAATCTCATAATTTCAAACAATATTCCTTGAAATAGATATTAGAATTCCCATTTTAATGTTGAGAAGACACTAAAAGCAAGGAAAAGTAAGCTGAGAAGGATATGCAGCCAATATACACAGCTGAACTGGTGTTTAAGCAGTTGTATGTGTGGCCCTAGAGCCTGGGTTACTACATCAAGCTAACAGCGCCTCTCTCTGTAAAGGATAAAAGACAGTAAGAGTTTGGGCCGGCCGAGTAGCACATTGGTTAAGAGTTGGCTTGAGATGCCAGCTCTGAGCATCAGGGCCCCGGTTCGGATCCTGCATGAGGGCCAGTGACACTGCGCCCTCTACAGCTAAGATGCTGAACAACAGCTCGACCTGGAGCTGGGCTGCCGTGAGTCGCTGGCGATGGCGTAGGCTGCAGTGGGGCTGGCCGGCAGCTAGCGTGAGTTTTCGTGAGCTGCTGTGAGCTGCCATGAGCCGCTGTGAGCAGCCGTCCAATGACCGGCAAGCGACTGCCTCACCCGGGAAGAGCGCAATGATAATACCAACATGGGCCAGTGAAGCGACGTCCTCTACAACTAGAATGAAGAACAAAAGGACAGCAGCTTGTCTGTTTCCCTTCCCCGATTTCCCAATAAAATATTTTAAAAATAAAAAAGACAGTAAGAAGGGCCGGCTGAGTGGCTCAGTTGGTTAAGAGCTCGCTCAAGAGTTTGAGCTCTGAGCAACAGCGGTTCGAGTCAGCCCGAGCTGAGCAGCCGNTCGAGTCAGCCCGAGCTGAGCAGCCGCTGAGCTGCCAACAGGTGGCAGGATGGCTCAGCTAAAAAAAAAAAAAAAAAAGACAGTAAGAGTTTGTTCTCTTCCCCTCAGCCCTCCTTTTCTATGAGCTCACATAAACCTTCTCAGCATTACTTCTTGGTCTCCTCCTGGGAGAGAGAGACCCACAGTGAGGCAGATGCCTGTGGGTGCACTAAGGCAGTGATTCCCAAACCAGAATCACTGGAAGGAGAGCTTGATGAAAACAGGCTCCTGGGTTTACCTCTGCAGGTTCCAATTTAGTAAATTGGGGTCGGGGACTGGAATCTGCATTTAACAGACTTCCCAGAAATCCTGCTATCCTCCAAGACAGGAGCATCGCCTCCACTGAGCTAGAAGTGGAAAGTGAGGAGCTGCCTGGTCTGCGATGGGGGCGGGGAGACTTCATGCTAACAGCTCCTCTAAGCCCCAGCACCCCGTGGAAAGGTCAATATTGATACCTGGTTTCTGAAATGAAAATCAGATAGGGTACATGGATCTGTTTTATGGGTGATGAAGTTGTACAGCTCTAACAGAAGTAAAATTGATTCCTATTTGTCAGCTGGATAATTGGAAGATGGGCTGTGGGATGCCTTGGCCCCCTTGCCTGGCAGTCCCTGTAGGCATATTTTCTGGACAGGAGGCGTTTCAAAGCTAGAGCATGCTAGAGGTAATCCCTTCTGGCTCAGGAATAAGAGCTGCTAGCTTTTGAATGCCTATCATGTGCCAGGAACTATGCCCCATTGTCTCCTATCCTTAAAGCCTCTTGCAAGGATTAACATCACAGCTATCAGATAAACAAATGGAGGGTCTTGCCCAAGGCCACACAGATACAAGGGGCCGAGTTGAAATTTGGGTGCAAGTGGGTCCCACTCCAAAGCCATGCTCTTTCCATGGGCTCACTGGGAGAGGAGCTATCTCTTGGCTCGGGGCCCCTGCCAGGGGAGGGCCAGGTTGGTCCCATGAGGGGCTGGTTTGGCACTGTCTGCCAGGTGGGCCAGAACTCAGGCCAGGAAGCCCCAGCAGTGCAGAGAAGGGATGCTTAGTACTCCCCTGCCGCCCCCCTCCCCAGCCAAACACCCAAATATGAGTGAGAGAGGTTGAGAGGAAGCCAGGAATGTGGCCTTTTTTAAGGAATAGTAATCTAGTTCACCAGTAGTTGGGGCCCCGTTGATGTTACAATATCTGAACAATTCTCCTGAGTCACTGTAGAAATGGCCAGCTCTAAAATCACATCCAGAAAGAGGAAAAATGCAGAAATGACTCAAGAGCCAGCCTGTTTAATCCTACAGAAGGGTGAGAACAGCTTAAACACTTCCATGGTACACTGCCCAGACAGCGGGAGATGTGAGGAAACTCGGTATCAGCAGACTAGGCCTTGTGACTACAAAGCAAAACCTAGCTGAGGGGCGTCTGTGATCTCCACCAACTCTACCTGCTCAGGTTTCTCTGCAGTGGTCATCTCATGCCTGTCACATGGCGGGTCCTCCATGGGAAACCCTGCGGCTTGGTATAGAGTCGGGCAGGTCCAGGCTCAGACCCCTGCCACCTCTCTGCTGTGTGGCCTTGGCCCTGACCCCTCTGGACCCAGCTGCTCTCCTCTGTAAACAAGCATTTAAAAATACCAACTTTCATGACAAAAATCAAAAAAGCATAGTATTGGCAGAAAAACAGACACACAGACCAATGGAACAGAATAGAGGACCCAGAAATTAACCCATATATATGTGTACAAATAATTTTTGACAAAGGAGCCAAAAACATACAATGGAAAAACAAAAAAACCTCTTCAATAAATGGTGCTGGGAAAATTGGAAAGCCATGTGCAAAAGAATGAAACTAGATACTTGAACAGACACTTCTCCCAAGAAGACATACAAATGGCCAACAGATGTATGAAAAGATGTTCAACCTCACTAGCTATTAGGGAAATGCAAATCAAAACCACAATGAGATACCATCTCACACCTGTTAGAATGCCTATTATCAGCAAGACAAGTAATAACAAATGTTGGAGAAGTTGTGGAGAAAAAGGAACCCTCATACACTGATGGTGGGAATATAAATTAGTACAGCTGCTGTGGAAAACAGTATGGAGGTTCCTCAACAAGTTAAGAATAGAATTACCACAGGACCCAGCAATCCCTCTGTGAAGATATATGTACCCCTATGTTCATTGCAGCATTATTCACAGTGGCCAAGACGTGGAAACAAGCAAAGCATCCTTCGATAGATGACTTGATAGAGAAGATGTGGTGCATATATACAATGGAATATTACTCAGCCTAAGAAAAGATAAAATACTGCCATTTGCGACAGCATGGATGGATCTTGAGATTATTATGCTAAGCGAAATAAGTCAGACAGAAAAAGTCGAAAACCATATGATTTCATATGTGGAATATAAAACTGAAAGCAACAAATGAACAAAAAAACAAACTCAGAGACAGACAACCAGAAGGGTAGTTTCCAGAGGGAAAGAGCAGGGAATAGAAGAGGTTAGAGGGAGTCAAATATACGGTGACGGAAGGTGATTTGACTTTGGGCGGCGAGCACGCAATGCAATACGACGATGTGTAATAGAATTGTACGCTTGAACGCTATATAATTTTATTAACCAGTATCACCCCAATAAGTTTAATAAGAAAGAAAATAAATGAATAAAAATTAATTTGCATCTCTGGTCCAAAACCCATAGAAGTAGAACACCAAGAGTGAACCCTAATATAAACTGTGGACTTTGGGGGGGGGTAATGTGTCAGTGTAGGTTCATGGATTGTTAGCAGATGTCCCGCTCTGGCGGGGATGTTGATGGTGGGGAAGGTTGTGCCTGGGTGGGGCGAGGTCCATGGGAACTCTCTCTGTTTCCCTCAATTTTTCTGTGAACCTAAAACTGCTCTAAAATCTATTCTACTTAGAAGAGGGGGAAAAAATCCCTGCCTCTTAGGTTTTTGTGAGACTTAAATAAGATAATGTCATCAAAGGGCCTAGCCCCTTTGTCAGCACACAGTGGGGTCCATGGTGGCTGACTGAGGGGCTATCACCTCGTAAGCATGGTGCAGACGTGGGAGGACCCTGACAGTGGAAGTAGCGTGATGCTCACCTGCATTGCCACCTCATGCCCCTCAGGGAGCCCTCTGGGGCCTGGGGGCAGGTATGAGACCAGACTGGCCAATTACCTTGTTAATAAATCAAGACACAGGACAGTAAATATGGCCCAGGTCTGGATATAATTAACCACAGGCCCAGGTCTAGGATTTGTATGATCAGTTTTTCCCTCCCTCCCTCTCCAGGCAAACCTTCTCATGGCCAACAGAAGGAATGAGCAAGGACTGGGCTGTTCGGCAAAAGCACCAATCGGCTGGCCACGCCCCTGCTCCGAAATCCTCACTTGTTCCCCACTGCCTTCACCTGACACTCAGGCCTTCCCTCCCCTTGCTCAACCCTACAGCCACTCCGTGTGCGTACCATTCAGTGAGTAGAAAGAGAACAAGCGTGTGTCTGGAGACCCGAGTTTTAGACGGAACTCTGTGGTCGCTGTGTGACCTTGGGAACAGCGCTCGCCTTCTCTGTGCCTCAGTTTTCCCCAAACCCGATTCCTTCCTTCTTTCACTGGGCACCACCTATGAGTCAGACAATCTCTGAGATCTTTCCTATTGTGATATTATCTTTCATACAAAGCACTTTAAATATACTGGGAGAAATGTAAAACACAGACCAGAAGCATGAAGGTGAAAATGAAGGGGTTTCTTTAATCATAGTTGCCAGCCTGGTGCGTTTCCTCCCAGGTGCCACCGCTTGAATCCACATCCCTGTGCCCATCTTTGTGGGAAGGAGACGCTTGTGCGGGGAGGGCTTGGATAACTTGAAAGAAGACTGCAGGGCTGTGACCTCATCTGTTCTCAGCATCTGTCCAGGGCTGACCCGGGACAAAAGTGAATGCTTCCTGACCACGGCTCTTTGTTCGTGTTGAGCCTCCCTCCTAGGTCCTCCTGTCCTCCCTGCCAGCCCCCCTCTCCTGTGAGACGATTTGGAGCTTCTCTGGAGGCAGCATGTGACGCCCAAACAAGCATGAGCTTGGCTCCAAACAGAAATGGTTCCAATCCTCGCTCTGCCATTGCCTTGCTGTGTGACCTTGGGACATTATTTAACATCTCTGAACTTTCCTGCCCTCTATTTGGTGGAAAAGATAGATCTCTACCGAACATGGTTGTTGTAAGGATTAAGTGTAATGACACAAGGAATGTGTCTGGCCACATAAATAGCGGTACCACTGTATTTAATATGAGAGCTTACATATCTTGTCCTTGAATGAGATACTCCATGTAAAACATGAGGACGGTGCCTTGGTAAGAACTCAACATAGAAAAGCTATTACCACCATCCTCATCATTTTCCTCACCCGCTTCAGTTTCATGTCCTTCCCTGTGACCACCAGGTGGCGGCATGAGGCCATGGAACCGGAGCCTGTTGTCTCTGTAGGCTGTTGGTCACCTCACAGAATGTGAGCGCAGGCAGGGCCTTTGGGTGACAATAACCACAAGGCTGTTTATTGAGCTCTTACCACATGAGGTGTATGGGGAGCAGTTAACAAACACTTCATAAGGCCCTAAGGAAGGAGGTACCGCTCTCCACCTTGTACAGGAGAGAAGTGGGCTCAGGTGGGAGCGTCCACTAATGGGGCAGAGCAGGGAATCAGAGCCGGCCCCCCAGCCGGGGCCGCCGGGGCACTTGCCCACGGGCTAGGTGGCCTCCTGGCGGGTTCCAGGATCCCCACTTGGCAGATGAGGTCCCAGGAAGGCGAGCACTAGAAGCCGGGGCCCCAACCCCCAGGAAGGTGCCCTTCCTCACACAGACTGCTCTCCTGGGAGCCTCCCATCAGGCAAGGCCCCCACTGCTGTGAGGCTCAGCCTGGACTCTCTGGGGGGCACTGAGAACCTTGGGAAAGCAAGCACCCCGTGTGTCTTTGCATCCTCCAACAGGACCTCTCCCAATCCCCAAGCAACCTTTGACACTGGAGCCACAGTAATCTGTGGGAAATTTCCTCCAAATGCGGGTAATCCTTCCTTAACTGAACTCCTTTAGCAATTGCATGTGCTGCTGGGTGGCCTCTAATCCCTTCGGCCCCAAATGTTCCTGGGAAGGCACATGTGCAGACATGTGTCCTGCTGGGGCCCCCTCAGCCAGCGGGTTTGGGCGACCAGCTTGTCCCACTTAGCGTCTACTTTCTTTCTCCCCACTCTGAATCTCACCAGACAGCAAGGGAGGAACCTAGGTACCCCGCCCCTCCACACTGAGTGACTCCCAGAGAGACAGCCTTGTTTGAAGTTAGGGCCTCAGTTTCTGCCCCTCTCAGTGGGGATAAAGCTAGTCCTGCCTGGCAGGGGTGCTTATGAGGATGCACTAAGATCATGAGTGAGGTTAAAGCAGAGACTGGAACCTAACAAGCAATCAGAGCTAGTTAGCTACAGGTAACCTAGAGTGCCTACCGGCCACCCCCAGCCCTCAGACTACCAAGGCCCTCCTCTCTGCCACCTCCGGAGGTGCGGCCCCCTGAGGGACAGCCCCTCCGCACAGCGGCTGAGAGGTGCAATGGTGGGAGAGCCCACTGTGGGCGGTGCAGGGCTGGGGGCCCTTGCACATCAGTAGTTCTGCCTGGGGAGAGGCCCGAGGCCCTGCAGCTCTGAGGAGGTTCATGGCATGGAGGAGAGATACATGGTGGGGCCATGATCAGGTTTGGGGCTCAAGCTCTTGAGAGATGTGGGAATACAAGGCCAAGGAGGCGGGCGGGCTGGGGAGGGGCAGACAGGGTGGTCCCGGGCAGGGGGAGACTGCAGGCGGCGGCTCCAAAACTGGATAAAGCATTTAATCTCTAGTCACAGTTACAGTATTTTTTGTAACCACAAGTCAGCAGGTTCCCCTGCCCCTAAGAAGGAGATAAGATTGGCTCAAGCTCCCCATAGGACTTCAACAGCCTCCTGGGGATTTATACTCACACCCTCTGACCTCCTGCCTCTGAGTCCATCCCTGCTGTGGGCTCACAGCTGTTCCCTTATCTCCTCCCAGGTGTTGCCCTCTCATGGAACCCTGTTTTCTTTCCCCATGTCTGTGCTACACTGAAAACCAAAGATAAAAACTAAACCCTCTCATACTCTTCAGGATAGAGGGTTCCAGGCCTTGCCTGAAGGTCATGCCCTGCTTAGCCCAGAGCACAGGAACACCCTCTTGGCCAGCAAAGAGCTGCCTCCTCCTAGGGAGACCCCTGCCCACCCTATTCCTGCTAATGCGGACATTAGCTTCTGTCATGGCCCAGAGTCTGGAACCTGAGCCGGCCTGTCCCGGCAGCTCCTGTTAGATACAGAGGCCATATTTCATGTTCCTCTGTGTGTGTCTCACAGTCTGAATCTTACTGCTCTTTCAGCCTAGAAGTTCTCACCACTCTATTCCCTGGATTTCCTCCAGAGAGCCTGGCATATAAGGAGGCAAGGGATACAATAGGGGGGGGGGTCTTTATTCCTGTGACTCAAAATACATGGCATTCAGTCAATAATTTTCTAACTGTTTCGATGTAGCAGAAACATTTTGCTCACAATCGAGCTTCTTGTAGGAACCCCAGTACACATAACACAGTACAAACAGAGCTGCTTGGCTGAACCCAGGAGAGGCAGAGGGAACCAGAGCTCTTAATTCTGGGCTCGGCCCTATCACCACCACCACCACCCATCCCACCCCGCCCAGCCCCGCCACCACACCCCCACCTCACAGGGATCTAAGGCACCCTGGGCCCTGGAGAACAGAAAGGGAAATGAAATGTGTCTTGACCAGTAAGGACATTCAGCTTAACTCTTAGTGAGATAAATGCAAATTAAAACTGCACTGAGATGCTGCTTTACTCGATCAGATTGGCAAAGATCGGAAAGGCTGGAATGCTCTATTTTGGCAAAGGTGTTGGAAACTGGCAGTCTTCTGCAGTGTAGTGAGAATCTGAACTCATGCAACACCTGGGAGGGCAATTTGGCAGTATCTGTAATCCACCTACACGTGTCCTGAGACCCAGGAATTCCATGAGCAGGAACTTGGGCTACAGCTGACCTCTCTGCCCATGAGGAAAATGACCCGACAGCATCGGCTGTGAACAAACACAATGTCCGTTAATGGGGAGGGGTTATCTAAACGGCACTCCCATACGACAGAGGACTCTGGATACCCCTAAAATGAGAAAACTCTTTGTGTTGATCAGGAAAAGATCTCCCAAACACATGCTAAACAAAAAAAATTTTTCAGAGCCGGAAGCTTTTCTAAAAGAAGATTTATTGAGCCAAATGCTAGCCAGAAAAGGACCAGGTCCTGGGGCATTCAGTCTGAACCACCAGCAAGATGTCTGTGCTGTCCTGGAGTTTTAATGGGCTCTTGAGCACATTATGTTTGGGGGAAGAAAGATGTAATATGTTCTGAAAGAATTTACATTGGCTACAAGTAAGGGGGTTGGAAAAATGTGAAGTGGGGGCAGCTCTGTGATAGGTGCAGTCTGTAAGAAATAAATATTTACTATTTTGATTGGATACAGGCAACAGTCCTGAAAGTTCATGTGTGTGCGGGATGCAGTGGGGCCTGGGGGTTGCTAGAGAAGTTGATTCAAAGCCCCAGCATACACTGAGGAATGCGAGCAGTCTGTTGTTAGTGGTCCCACAGCTACTAGCTGGTTAACTCTTCCTGTCTCTTTCTCTCACTCTCCAGTCTGCTGTAATTTAATTTAGAACATCTCAGAATTTGTCTCTTGTCACACATATTGCTAGGTGAAAAAAGCAAAGTAATAAGACAGCGTGCAAAGTAAGCTACCATTTGTGTGAAAATAAGTGGAGAAAGAATACAGAGGTATTTTCCTGTAATTGCCTAAAAGATTTTTAAAAGGATAACAAGAACTTGTAACACTGGCTTTCTGCACAGAGAATGAGGTGGTGGGGGAAGAAGGACGGGAGAGATTTGTATTGTATATCCCTTTGCATTTTGAACCATGTAATAGTATATCCTATGCCAAACTTAAAATTAAAAACACATAAGAACAAAGAACTAAAAGAAAACGGTTCCATGAGATAAAAAGTAGGACTTGTCTTAGTCTCTTGCTTTAACTGCATAGAGTGATTCGTACACTCAAAGAATCCAAAGTCAAGATACCAATTCTATTTTTAAAGGTTTCCTAACATTGCTCAATAAATAAGCTTCTAGACTTCTAAATTCAAAAGGCTCCTACTTAGGGTGTAGAACTCTGCAAAGAGCATTGCTCTCACCCTATCAAAAAAAAAAAGCCAAATAATCTACAAAATGATGCCTTTTCTTAAGCTCATCAGAGAACTGAGATTGAAGGCAATAAACCAAGCTGAAATCTAAGGAAAAACAGGAACCTCTGAAGAAAGATGGGACGTGGGTACTTGCATCCCTGTTTTAGATGTTGGACACCACATAA
>NW_017731843.1:656461-659279 GCF_001890085.2 Hipposideros armiger
GAGTCAATTTCCTTGGCTTTTCCGGCATTTCTTGGCTCATGACCCCGCATCACTTGGACCTCTGCTTCCATCATCGCATCTCTCTCTCTCTCTAACTCTCGCCTCCCTCTTCTAAGGAGCGCTGTGATTACACTGGTCCATCTGGGATAATCCAGGATAATCCCCACCCTCAAACCCTTAATCATAGAGGCAAAGCTGCTTTTGCCATGTATGAGAACCTATTCACAGGTTTTGGGGAGTAGGACATAGACATTGTTGGGGGAAGCATTATTCAGCCTACCACACCTCAATTTCTCACCTATAAAATGGGAATGATAACCTGGACCTCACAGGTTGCTGGGAGGATGATTTATGTTATGCAGTGCCTAGCCCATACCTGGCACAACGTTGGAAATGGGTCATGAAACAGTGGTCCCTGCCCTCCTCCCCTTCTGCGTCGCTTTCTCTGGAAACCCCAGTGCCTGGCCTTGGGCCTGGCTCTCAGTGGGGACTTAAAGAATCCTTGTTGAAACACAATGCTGATGGTGATGGATGGCTCTGACCTCCCAAATGCCGGGGCAGGGCTGCTTGCAAATTTAAAGGCTTCTAGGCAGCAGTGAGAGGAATTTGAGCAAAAACATGGAACGGTATGTTCAGGGACATAAATTCCAAGTGGTTTTTGTTGGGAAAACTGAACAGAAAACCATCCCATCTGTGTTCCCCACGTCGGAACAGCTCTCCCAGGTTGGCTCAGCTGAGACCCATTCCAGCAGCTGAGCGCCTGTCCCTGGAAACAGAGGTGAGGTCTTCTGCAAGGAAGCCGGGCAGCCTGAGTCCTACGTCTCCAGAGAAGCTGTCCCTGCTCACCGCCCAGGCCTAGGAGGGTTATGGCTCCATGTGACAGGTGCTGGAGCAGCAGGTGGCTAGTCCCAGAGCACAGAGGAGAAGACCCCATCTTCTAGGAAGGAAGTCAGAGCACTGTGGGGGCTGGATCCTTAGTGGGGGAAGCATGGGGCAGGGAGGGGGCCAGACCCCCAGAAGCCCTCCTGATACTCCCTCTACCAGAAGGCTCTCACCAACACAGTGTAAACCCATATTACTCTTATTAGTAAAACATCTTGCAGCATGCCTTCTAACAAATGCATTTTTGAAAAATTATATGGCGTAAATAGCTATACAGATACATTATGCACATTAAAACTTTCAAAATATATAAACATAGTAAAGTGAAAGGCTATAAATAAACCTAAATAGAATATCAATAGTGTGATCCTGCATTGGAACCAATGAATCGTTGGGCACACCCCACTTTGAGGCCTCCGGTCGTATAAACTACACTTGCACTTGTTGCTCTTTTTTTTTTCTCGAATCTTGCTTCTAGGTTCTCGGTAGGAAAAGTGTGTGGTCAGCCCTGTCTCTGTGGCTTTCCCACCTTCGGGGTCCACTTGGCGGGCCTTTCTACATGCACCTTCAACCCAAGGGGAGGAAACAGACCAGAGGGTTAGGAGGAGGTCCTGGGAACTGTTCGGGAAAGGGAGGCCCTCTCAGCCCTCTCCTCTCCTCAGTGAGGACGACGCAGTGGACCGGATCCGGGACCTGGATTTTATTCCCAGACTGGCCCACCACTTCCACCAAGACTTCACTAACTGCCTTGTGAAGCTACTGTGGCTCCAGGTTTGAACAAAGGGCTTCGAGTGGCTCTCGTACGGGGCTCCCACCCAGCTGCTCTCAGCAGCCCCCACCCCGACCCATACCCTCTGGTGAGTCCATGGCTCCAAGGCCCTTCCCTGCTCCCTGAGATGGGGCCTGTGTTCTTCCAGCTTAAGGCTCAGATCCCTGAGGAACCCCACAGATCCGGGAGTACTCCAAGCTGAGCTGGCCACGTCCGCTTGGGTGAAGGAGCTTTAAATGCTTTCATGGAAGGGAATCTCACAGGCCAGAGGAGGGCAGGTGTGAAGACACTGACCCTTGAAGGATGGGGGCTGTCCACAGGGGAAAGACCCATAAAGAGGGAGACAGGGACCCCAAACAATTCCGCGATGCACCAGGGGCCTTGGGCCTGGAGAACATGCAGGCCTGACTACCTGTGTTGGGCCCCAGACCTCGGTGGTGTAGGCTTCCATGTGGATGGACACTGGACATGGGACATCAGATTCAGACATCAGCCTCAACTCAGAAGCTAGGGGAACTGAGAGAAGAGTTGTTTATTGTTTACTCCTGGACCAATGAGAATGTGGAGAGTCTGAGGAGCATGGAGGGGCAGGAGAAATGCCCGGAGGCACCAGCTGGGGATGGGTCAGAGTGAGCAGTTTGCACTCTGTCTTCGAAGAGCTGCAGAGAGCAGACTTGCCGACCCATAGCTGAAGGTTGGGAAGGAGGCATCTTGTGCAAGAGAAATTTGGAGCAAGGATCAATACAATCCCTGCAAGCTTGAAAATCGCAGGATGGAGAGGCACATGGTGGTCCACTTCAGGACACCCCACAACTCATAAAGCCCCAAGGCAAAGTCACTCTCGGGGGTGATCCATTTCCATGCACTGGCTCGGGGTGGTGCTAGGACAGAGATGGGGACGGCCTCCAGGACATTGCAGGAATATTGTTCCTCTCACTCCACTGACACAGGAGAATCTGCAGGCAGGAGCTCTGGGGTTCCCTTGTGTAGAAACTCCAAGGCAGGAGCTGCTACTCAGCCCAGAAGGTTCACTGAACCATCAGGAGGAGGATCCACCGGAGGCTCAGACCATATCAGGCACCACGTCTGGCCAGAGGAGAGGGGACGAGGGCTGCCAGGGCCGGCTCTGCCCCTGACCTGCTGGGTGGGACCTGGCTTCAAGCCCCT
>NW_017731843.1:661169-664607 GCF_001890085.2 Hipposideros armiger
ACCCACATGGGCCTACAAACATTTTGGGGTTGCAGATCCCTTTGTTCAAGCAAAAGCATACCAGGAAGACCAGGAAACCCAGCCCAGCCCATCTACATGAAAGGGGGGCTGCTCGGATTGGATTCAGTGTGGGCGTTTCTTGGATCTGCTCTATCGCCCCGCCCACCCCTCCCTGTCAGATGCCCCTCCCCGCTTCCACTCTTCCCGGGAAAGCTCCATGAACATCCTAGGTTTCCTCAGAGCACATCTGCAAATCATCAACCTAATGCAACCCCTCTCTGGGGACCAGAGGAGCACTGCTAAGGTCCCACCTTGTTGGTGGCACACCTTCCCATCCTGCCCTGCCCAGGGAAGTCCTGACTATATATAGGTCTGGAGTGCGCTCAGGGGAATGTCAGGTATAAACCCAAGGTGAGGCTTCCTATGCGTGTGTGAAAAAAAACCCAGGGTGCTCTTCACCATGAGCTTTGGAATCAATACTGGTTCTACCACTTACTAGCTGTGTGGCCTCAGTTTTCATCTTTTAATTAGTAATAATAATAATAGGCCCCACCTTCAAAGGTTATTTGGGGGATTAAAGGAACTCATGCATGTCAAGAGCTTAGCTGGCTCAGTAAATTTCTTCTGCAACTGATCCTTTTCTCTGGGGATCCTGCCACAGCCCCCTCCCCATTCTCTGCCTCTGAGGTATCTCCCTGACAGGGGCGACCTGGGAGCTT
This sequence comes from Hipposideros armiger, assembly GCF_001890085.2. Lineage (NCBI taxonomy): Eukaryota > Metazoa > Chordata > Mammalia > Chiroptera > Hipposideridae > Hipposideros > Hipposideros armiger. The sequence continues at coordinate 661,889 of NW_017731843.1, forward strand.
GTTTTCACTGTGCAGGCCTGAAACACGTAGTCTTTCCCATCTTTCCAAACATGTCACTTGGCATTCACAGGGTGTTTTGGTAGCAGCAGCAGCAGCTCACCCAGACAGCACACACTGTAGCTATTATCTAATCATCTAATAATTAGGCTGACATTTATAAAGGGCCTCGAGGGCCTTGGGATGACCGTGCTATTTTCAAATGCAAGAATACTATAATTTTGCACCTGTGCCAGGCAAGATGCGAGCAGAACGGAAAGTGACCCAAGGTTTTGCATGCCCTCAATGGTCTTTAGCAGTTTAAGCAGAGGCAGATTATCAGGGAGTTAATGGGGCATAATCTTCAGGGTCCCTCAATTGCACAGTCTCGTGTTTTCTGTGAAATTTGCAAAAGCGGTATATATTTGCATTTTTTTCCTAAAGACACTCTCCAAAATTGTATACACAATTGTATACACTTCACAAAACCTAATCCAACCCTGGATTTAAACCAAAGCTGGCTCTGTCTGGAAGCTGACCCTGCCTATTGTTGCTGTTTAGGACTGGCAAACAGATTTGGGGAGCAAGTCATAGGAGGGTTGCATTATGAGCTAAAGAATTTGGTGATCTGGTGGAGCAGAACCGAGCCTTGGACTTGCAGTCCTCAGGGAGTCAGAGTTCCCTGCTCTGCCACCTGCTGGCCAGGAGATTTGGATGACCCCCCATATATTAATAATCTCAGCCTAGGAGTCTTCCACCATAAAATGAAAACACTAACTCAAAAAGATATGCGCACCCTATGTTCATTGCAGCATTATTTACAATAGCCAAATATATGGAAGCAACCTAAGTGTCCATCAATGGATGAATGGATCAAGATGTGGTTCATATATACAATGGAATACTACTTAGCAATAGAGAAGAATGAACTCCTGCCATTTGCAACATCATGGGTGGATCTAGAGGGTATTAAGCTAAGTGAAACAAGTCAGACACAGAAGGACAAATAACACGCGATCTCACTTATATGTGGAATTTAAAACATCAAAACACATGGACAAGCAGAACAAAACAGACTCATAGACACAAAGAACAAACTCATGGTTGGCAGAGGGGAGTGGGATGGGGGGATGAGTGAACACGNCCTGCCTCCTTCACAGATAAATATAGCGAGTGAGTGGATATGTCACTGAACGATACTTTCAAAACAGATCCGGGAAGAGTCACTTGAAGAGGCGGTTACTGCTGGCTCCCTCCGCTTGCTCTTCTGTCGCTGTGTTCCCAGCCAATGGTCTGGAGAAGGGCAAGGAGGGAGGTCTGAGCCCCGCCTCCCCTAACGTTCTGGCAAAGGGGAGGAGTCGCAGGAGCAATGGTATTTCTTAAAGCGTTTCTGGCCAGAGAGTCCAGGTCACCAGATGGCCCCTTCCTGCCGAGGAACAGCTTGAGAGGTCACGTCTCTCTGTTATAGCCGAGTGAAAGCTCAGAATAGGAGGGCTGGTATTTACCAGGTGGGGTGGCTGGAGAAGGTTATTGGAGTTAAGAAATAATGAGTTGGACCTCATATATATATGGTGCCAATATATAAAGGTGCCATTAAAATTGTTTGGCAACCAGCACAGCAGAGGTGCGTACCAGCCAGAATGGTCTCCAGCCCTTGACAGAGAGGAGGCATGGTGGCCACATCATTGCGTACCAGCTAAGACTCAGCTCCCCTTACATCTACATGCAATTGATCCTTCCAGCTGCCCTGTGAGGTAGGTGTATGGTCATCCCATTTTTCAGATGGGGAGACTGAGGACAGGAGTGATTCAATGATTTATCCAGTCCCTTGGGTGGTGATGGCAGAGCTGGGCTTTGTTTCTTCTGAGAGTTGCAGGGAAGGGCCCCCTGCCTTGCAGCTACGCCACGTAAAGGAGGGTAGAAGTTCTGCAGACACCCCAGTCCAGCCCTGCCTGTCAGGAGAAGACTTGGCCAGCTGTGGTCACTGAAGGGGCAGCGCCTAGTCCCGATTCCTGTGGGAACAGAATCGTCAGCTAGTGGCAGGTCCTCTAGGAGGAAGCAGTTGGGCCGTTCTGCAGGTATTAGCTCCTCTGCATCTCACACCTCACTCACCTCTGACTCAGCCTGGATCCCCCTCCAGTGCCTCAAACATCTGTCCCTCCAACTTTACTGCAGGCCTGGGACACCTGTCTTACCTGGCCAAGCAATAGCACCTTCTGCTCACAGGCTCTGAGCTCTGATGAACAGCTTCTTAATGTCTTTTGGACCTGTGGAGTCAGACCGACCCAGGTTGAAACTCCACCTCTACCCCTCCCCACCTCTGTAGCCTTGGAAAAATCATTGCCTTCTATATTAGTTTCCTATTGCTACTGAAGCAAATTACCACTAACTTAATGCCTTAAAACAACACAAATTTATCATCTTACATTTCTGGAGGAAACGCGCCAAAATCAGTCTCAATGGGCTAACATCAAGGTGTCGTCTGCAGGGCTGTGCTCCTTCTGACTCTAGGAGAGAGTCAATTTCCTTGGCTTTTCCGGCATTTCTTGGCTCATGACCCCGCATCACTTGGACCTCTGCTTCCATCATCGCATCTCTCTCTCTCTCTAACTCTCGCCTCCCTCTTCTAAGGAGCCCTGTGATTACACTGGTCCATCTGGGATAATCCAGGATAATCCCCACCCTCAAACCCTTAATCATAGAGGCAAAGCTGCTTTTGCCATGTATGAGAACCTATCCACAG
>NW_017731843.1:671177-697057 GCF_001890085.2 Hipposideros armiger
GCATCATTTGCTAATCTCAATGTGCAATTCAAAGCCATTATTTTTTATGTTGCTTCTATGTGGGAAATAACGGGGAAGCACCCATCTCCCAAGCGCCCCCTTCTGCCCATCCTGACCCATCCTGGACACTGTGGTCAGAGTCATCTTCATGGAGTCCAACTACAATCGTGAGGCTTGCCCTCAGAATGCTTATGAAGAGTCTGCACGGTATGAAAGTTACTAAGAGGCAAGCGAGAAGACCCAACCCCAGTGTCCTCGCTGTGGGCTGAGGAGATGAGTGGAGAAAGGCAGCCTTGGAGGACATCTGGGAAGGTCACTCCTGCTTCTTTAGCTGGGATGGTCATTCTCAAACTCTCCAGTGTACAAGTATCCCCTGCTGCACCTGTGGAAAATGCAGATTCCCGGCCCCACCAAAGTGTCCAATCAGTGTGTTTGCCAGCAGACCCAGCAGCCTGCATGTTTAGGAAGCAGGCTGAGTGTGGACTGGGGTGTTGCACGGACCTCACGCTGAGAAACAGTGCCCTGATGGTCTCCGCTAACCAGGAGATTTTCACCCAGTCGGTTCATAAGATGAAACAATAGCACGTGGGCAGGAATTTGTAGTAAAAAGCTGTGTTTTAGACTAAATCCTCAGATCAAAGATATCACTTTAAAATACATATATATGAATAAGGAGCCTTAAAATATGAAAAATGGTTGAAAGGAAGACCATCTGGGCAAACCAGTTACTCATCCCCAAGAACATTCTCCCAGACAGGCAAATTGCATGGAAAATATAAAATGTAATCCTAAACAAAGTCTTAAAATCCTGGAAAGAAATTATTTATAATCTACCACCAAGGCAGCCTGTTGGGCAGACAAACGCAGCAAACGGCCCTCTAAAATGTGCCAAGATGGAAGTTGTACTGAAGACATTGAACACGCATGTGGCCCAAAGCTGAAGGGCAGGGGATATACGCACAAGTTCCTTTAGGAGGTTTCGGAGCAGGGAGAGCTTATTTGATGGCCTTATTACCTGCAGTACTAATGTATCAGCTAGGGCTGTATCAGCAACAGTCCCAGCTGGTTCTGGGACCTGTCCCCTTACTCACTCAGTGGCTCCATAGGGCCATTCTGACTCCCAGATGGAGGCATGGTCTGGCTACAAGAATGCTGTGAACACATCAGGCAGGTGGCACTGGGCATTTGAAATGCAGACGGACTTGAAAATGTGGCTCATGCACTCACTGTGATTTTGGGGGGATATCGGAATCTTCCAGTTACAGATGCTTGCCGTCCCTGTGGATTATTGCCACTGCTTCCTCCTGGGCCTCCTTTTGCAGGCTGCGTGAACCGTTTCATCACAGTTCAAAACCCCGCCTGGAATACGGAGTGGGACTGAGGGCTCAGGTGTTCCGGGCTAGGGCTAGAGGCCCAGGAGCGACTGCAGGCTTCCTTCCACCAGGACAGACGCTGTGGTCGGTCCTTCCTCTTTGCTAGGGGAAGATGGGGAGCTGGTTCTGGAAGGGGCAGCACCATCTGGCTTCAGAGCACCTGATTTGAGCTGGTGCCACTCCTGTGGGATGGACGCCTGCTGACAAGTTTCTCTGAGGAAATGTGGCATTTCTTGGCTGGCATCTCCTTGAAACCTCATTGATCTAGCTCAGCAATGATGATTTAGGAGAAGGCTAAGCACCAGTGTGAGGAAGTGATTAAAGCAACCTGTTTTCAGCTCTTGTGTGAGGCACTATTTTTAACTGTGATAAAATATCTGTCAAGGAAAAAAACACAAAAGGCTCCGTGGGATCCCTTTAGAGGTTCACTGAATACTCATCGCAGCCCAGTGGGAAGTGGCCAAGTGGTAAACACTGAGCCGAAGCCAAATATTGCCATTACGGATACCCTTTGGGATGCAATACTAATTATAAAATTTTATTTTTAAGCGTGTAATTAGTGCTGTAATTCTGTTACTCAGATGTTTAATATTCAGATTTCTAGGTTGACTTTATCACGCAGGAATGATAACGTCTTAGCACCGTCCTCTGTGAGATGCTCCCACCGCCTCCCTGTGAAATACATTTATAATACTCACCAGACACTCACACCTCTGAGGTCGCTGACACTACAGGCTGCCCGTGACAGCGATGTCATCCAGACTGTCAAGCTTTCCTTTTTCTTGAATTATAACTGACTAAACACAGTCCCTCTTCAACTTCTAGATGTAAAGGAAACTCAACCAGGATTTCTTGAAAGATTTATGGCACATATTACATTAAATAACTGAAAATTAAATGTAGCTTATATGTGTTAATTTCTTTATTACAAGTGCTTCTCACACCATAGAATTCTATCACGATTAGAATTGTAATATCATCTAAGCTCTCTCCTCTGCCTTGTGTTACCCATGTAATTGTTAGAAACAGCTCTCACTCCAGGTGACCCCAGTCGAATCCCCACTCCAGCTCATTCTCCCACAGGGGGCCTCCGGGAGGGGCGCTGCAGGAAGCGTCAGGGATCAAAGTGTGGTGAGCCCAACCTCCCGCATGCTGCCTGCCACCACACTTGCTGAATGAATGAGTGGCAAAGTGGACAGATGAATAAATGAAGGAATGAATAAAGATGAAGCCAGAGCCAAGCTGAGATGAGTCAGCATCTGAGGGCTATGTATGCACTAAGTCAGGTCGGGTTTAGGAGAGCAGCCCTAGAGCAGGCGGGAGGATCAAGTCAGTCCTACTGGGATGCCACAGTATACACAGAGACGAGGGGACAGGAGGGAGGCTGCGACAGGGTAGCCTGTCCAGAGGTGGGGAGTGGGTATCGTGGCAGGAAGGTCACTAGGTGTCCCAGAGCAGGAGACATGTGAAGGTCACACAGGGGACACAGGACCTCCGGTGCGGTACTCCAGACCCCAGCCAGGGTGAGTCGTAGGGGAAGTGGACCTTGGGCCAGGTGTCAAGGCCCAGAGGCTCCGGAGGACAACTGGGTCAGAAGCTGCAGACAGGGCTTGGCCACCGGAGCCTGTTAGTAGATCTGAGATCAAAGCCAGAGAAAGACTCTAGCCGGCCTGGCTCAAGGACCAATCCTCTGAGCCACAGAACTTTAAATTCTTCCCAATTTGGGACAGAGTCTACCCAGGGACCACAGCAGGGATGAGCCTACACGAAGATGATCAAGAGGTCCCGGGGAAGGAGACTGGGAGGCTACAAGAGCATGAAGCGAAACAAGGCATTGCACTCAGCAGAGAAGGTAAACGTGAGTGTTACAAGTTATTTCAGCCTTGGATTTGAATATGTAAGCAGCTGTCCTCAACTGATAATCAACTGACCAACAGTGATTTGGTGAGACCTGCAATGTGGCTAGCGTTGTGCTTCCTGTTAGGGATTGGAGGCATGAAACAGTCATTGAACAGGCGAGTTTTTACTAAAGTGTGCATAATGTGTCATGATACACAGAGAGGAAAACAAGGGTATGAAAGGACTACAGCCAAAAAGTGCTACAAATGAGCATGGACAGCAGCAGTCAGGGAGGGCTTCCTGGAGGAGGCGGGAGTGCCCTGGACCTGCAGGATGTAGGATGATGGAATAGAGAGAGGAGAACTTTTACCATCAATTCCTTTGCCTGACTGCTGAGAACACACCCGTCAGAGCTAAGCAAGACAACACTAAACTTCAAGACAGCCAAGGAAGGCAAAGAGAATGCACCCTTGCCTGGTGCACTTCCTGAATTCCACCTCAGAAGTGAAAACCCTGAGGCACAACAGGGTCATAGCGCATTAGTGGCAGAGTCAGATAAGCAAGAGGCTACCAACCCAGTAGAGCCCAAGGTCCCGCGGTCTTTTCTAACACAGAAGAACTGCCCTTCTTTCTCCTCTAATTGGAGAATTGGCTTTGGCTTACATGGCGAAGGTTTTGGCTAGCTTGGTTTGTTTGGGCTTTTTCTTCGTTTCATTTTGTTTAGAAAGGGCTATTGAAGGAGGAAAAGGGATGGAAATGACTTTTTTTTCTCCACTAGTAGGACCGATTCTGCCCTTATACGCAGGTAGGAAGGCCCCTTTACTCATCCTGCCAGTTAGCAGGACCCACTGTGGCCTCCACACACAGGTCATCACACCATGACTGTTGTATAAGTTTGCTACTGTTGCTATAGCAAGTTACCACACCCTTAGTGGCTAAAACTTGACACAAATTTAATATCTTAGAGCTCTCAGTTCAGAAGGCTCACCTGGAGGCTGACAGGGCTGCATTCCTTGCTGAAGAGTTTAGGGGAGAATCCATTTTCTTGCCTTTTCCAGCTTGGAGAGGCCAGCTTCCAACTTGTATTCCTCAGCTTGTGTCCTCTCCAATCCTCAAAGCTATAATAATAATGGCTTGTCAGATATTTCCAACATGCATCACTCTTTCTCTCTGCCTCCCTCTTCCACTTTTAAGAGCCCTGGTGATTACACTGGGCCCACACGGATAATCTAATTATGATATAACCTCCCATCATCAAGCCAGTTGATTAGCAACCTTAATTCTGTCTACAGCCTTAACGCAACGTAACATATCTACAGGTTTCTGGAATCAGGAAGTGGACATCTTTGGTGGGCCACTATTCTGCCTACCATGGTTATCAAAGTCAGAGATAGGATATATTTTAGTGAACAACCTGTTGACTTGGTTTATAATGTTAAGTATTTAAAGAGATGCTGTGTGGCCTCCATTTTCACTCTAGCCCCAGGCCCTGCAAATGTTATTAGGGCTGTTTCAGTGAGAGCAGTCATGGCCAAGGTGAATGGTGCCACCGTGGCTCTTAAAGGAGTGGAGAAGTTGCATATTCGTCTTCCACCAGTAGCTTCCCCCTCTGGAGAGTTTCCAAGACTCCCCCAGCCTGCAGGCCTCCAAAGGAACAAGTCACCTTTATCATCTTACCTCTTACCTCTGACTCACCCTCTGACTCCCAACACCTTGCTCTCCTTACAATAACATTCCTCCTAAAGAAGGTGAATTTCCAGTTCTTTTTGCTTTTTACTTTTACATAAAAAGGGTAGAAGCAAGTGAAAGAACCTCCTCCTCATCCCAGCTGAGTAGTACAGACACATCAAAGGACGCCAAGCCCCTCAGGAAACCATAGCATGGCTTACATCATGCTGCAGCACATCGCTAAGCAACTGTGGGATCAACATCTGTTTCCATGGAGATGTCACTTCATCGCCATTCTCCAGGCAGAGCAGAGAAGTACATCTGGGAGGAATGAACACGCCAGGCTGTGCCAGAGAATAACAAACTCATGAGCAAAAAGCTATAATCAAGGCGAAACATTGATGAGGGAGAAGGGGAATGGTCCCTGGACGGGTCCAGCAGGGAGTCACTGGCCAGATCGAGGGACACGTCACCTGGCCCACCTCTCTCAACACACAGAGTGGCCGAGAGAGGCCTCAGACTCCTGCCCAATCTTGTACAGTGGATCACAGGCCGAGCTGGAGCCGGAACCCGGGCCTGTGCTTCCCTGCCCAGAACTCATCCCACATGGAGGGGAGGCACTAAGGAGCAAGAACACGCTTTCCGCTTCCAGGCAAGCACAGGTGGTTTTGGCTTCTCTTGCTCTAGCCTTTACCCACCTAGCATTGTGCCTTCCAAGGCCAGTGGCTCCCACTTCCCTAAGGCAAACCCTGTGGCTGCAAGAAATGGCCTTCTGAAATGACATGGCAAAGGGAAGAGCAGGGACTTGTGTTTACCCAGTACTTGCTGTGTGCTTTTTACAAGCTATCTCGACTAATCCTCAAATTCTGCCTGTGAAGTGTTACAGCCTCACTTTACAGACAAGGAACTGGGGTTCAGAGAGGTGAGGTGGCCTATTCAAGGTGATGATAATAAAATAGCAAACTTTTAGATTTCACTTACTATGTGCCAGGCATTGTTTTAAGCTCTTTACAAGTATTAATTCATTACATTGCCATACCGAACCTCTGAGGGGATATTATATGTCAGTTATTAAGCGGCAGAGCCGGGCTGTACAGTCTGGGGCATCCTTTCCACCGAATACTCTGCCCCCACTATCCACACTAAGGGTGGCAGCAGGTTGGAGGCATAAGGTTGGCCACACAGGAATGAGCTGACAGTGTTTGGATGTTAAAATAGGACGCCTTCTCTCACTTCTTTCTCTCAACGTTGTGTTTTTAAGCCTCAGCCATGTTAAAGAGTGGTAAAATTGGTTCATTCTCACTGCTGGAAATGAATTATTACAGTTAATTTATCCATTCTCCTGGTGATGAACATTTAGGTTGGTTCCAATTTGTTGCTATACTGCTGCTGGGGACATTCTCATTCATGTCTCCTTGTGTCCATGTACCAAGTTCCTTTGGGATCTATACTTAGAAACAGAATTTTTGGGTCAGGGCATAAGTGCAGCTTCCATTTTATAAAATAATGCCAAATTACTCTCCAAATTTTTTTATCAATTTGCGCTTCTGCCATTAGTGTTTTTGAGTTGTCTTTCCTTCTCATCCTCACTCACATATGGAATTGGCAAAATTTAAATTTTTGCTAATCTGATGCAAAAGAGTATCTTGTTTTAATTTGTATTCGTCTGAACACAAAGAGACTGTGTTTTTTTATATGCTTCTGGCAATTTGGGTTTTCTCTTTTGCTCATTTGCGAAGTTATATTTTTCTTAGTGATTTGGGAAAGTTTTTTCAATATTAATTCTGGATATTAATTTTTTCTTAGTTTTATGGGTTATAAATATCCTCTCCCAATATGTAACTTATGTTTTGCTTTAATTGTGGTGTTTTTTGAGCAACAGAAATGTTTAATTTTAATATACTCAAAATTCTCAGTCTTTGAAGTTTGTGCTGTCTGTGACTTATTTAAAAAATTCTTTCCTGTCTCAATTTGGTATAAAATTATAACACTTTTTAAAGTTCTGCTTTTTACATTTGGATCTTTAGTCCATCTGGAAATTATTTTTTTGGTGTAGCGTGAAATAAATATTATTTTTTTCCATTCAGATAACCAAATGTTTTCATCCTTTTGCCATCAATTTATAATGACACTTCTGAAATATCTCTCGTTTCCACTTGACTATTGATCTATCTGTGTGACAATACTCTACTGCTATAATTACTATAACTTCACTAGTCTTGATATCTGACCAATAGAATTCACCCATTCCTCTTCCAAGTACCTTTGCAATTCAGGGTCCTTTATTCATCCAATTAGATTCTACAATCTGTTGTCAGTTTTCATGAAAAATGGGGGGGTGTATTAGGATTGTATTGAAAATGAAGATGAATTCAAACATAGTTAACATTGTTAGGATATTGACTTTTCTCACCTATGAGATATTGCATAATTTTGGTTAAGTTTATTTCCTTTCTCCGAGATAGCCAATAATTTTTAGTATGAATGGGTGTTGAATCATAGCAAGTGCTTTTTCTGCATCTTTGAAATAATAGCATACTTCCTCTCTTTCATCTTTTTTTTTGGATACATTATTATTTTTTAATATATAGAAACCGCATCATTTCCTTTGCCACAGTGACTAATAGATGGGAGGCAAGAGGCAATCGTCCCTGAAGGCCCCAGAAAGCTTTTCCATCCGCCGAGAACGGAGCAGCACCTTCGCCACCCAAGCCTTTGGTTAACTTTCTCCTTTGATCTCTGTTTTCCCACCCACATCAGTCTGCTGCTTCCAGGATGGAATTCCGCCTTCAAATCTTATCCTACTTGGGAGGCTACTATATCATCTTGCCTTCATGATGATGGAATGAGGGTCCCTAGCTTAGCTCAGGAACCTGGACAAGTCTTTGATTTCGGCCTCATCCCAAAGCCCATGCATGTTTTCTTCAAAAAGCTGCAGGCGGATGAGGTAGAAAGGGCAGAGACAGGGGACAGACACCAGCAGGAGGGCAGTGAGGATGGCGCCCACGACACTGATGGACAGCAGGCCTGCCAGGGCTGAAAATGCAGAAAGGAGTGTGACTCCCACATACCTGTGGGGAGTACCTGTGCCTTCAGTTTCTTCTGCAACATGGGCCACAGGGCAAAGATCTGGATGGCAAATGTCACCATGATGAAGGCGTGCAGGGACGGGGCAGGCGTAGGCAAGGCAGACAGAAGCAAAGATGGCCATGTTCAAGGAAGCGTGCTGAACACAATGGCAGCATTGGCGCAGCAGTAAGAAGACCAGGTGGCCTAAAAGCATGAAGACAGACATGGCCTAGAAGGTGTCAGTGCTGGCCGGCTCTGTCAGGGTCTTCAGGGTCGGGGAGAAAGCATACGTGAAAGTACCAAAGAATAGTGCACTCTTCAAGTCGGCCCACAGGGTCCACTGGCACTTCCTCTGTCCTTCACCTCCATCAATGAGATCAAACAAAATATAGCCAATCACTGAAGAGGCCAGGCAGGACCCCAAAAGCCAATGGGGGTGGGGTGGGGTGGGGCAAAAGACACTGGTCCGTGTACCACCAGATGACCACAAAACCTCAGACACTACACAGCCGCTGTACGACCACGCTGGACTCAATACCACAGCCCAACAGCAGTATTTCCGGGCATAGATGTTTTTCCAGGAAACGCTGGTCCACGCAGTTGTCGGGAAAGGGCTGTTGCTCATGCACAGCGGGGACACGCAGCCGCCCGCCTCCTACCCTATCCGGCCACCGCCTTCCTGTCATCTTTTTGTGAAACGAATTACATGAGTAGCTTATCTAATACCTACTCATCTTTACAGTCCCGGGCTAAACTTGGTCATGAATTTACAATCCTGGGCCAAACTTTTATACATGAATGAATCGTTTAATATTTTGTTCAGGATTTTTGCACCCGTGCTCGCCAGTGTTGTTGAACTATAATTTTCCATTCACTTTTCTTGTTTCGTTGTTTTGATGGCAAGTTTTACCAGCTTCATTAAAGAGCTAAGAAATTCAGCTCGTTTCTAGAACAATTTGTGTTTTAAAAAAGGGTATATCTAGTCCTGGAATTTTATATGTGTGTGGGGTGGTATGGGACTAGCCTATGAGGCTATCTAAGGGTTTGTTTTTTTAAAATCATTATTTAGTCACCAATTTAATTTATTTAAATGTATTCTCAGATTTTATATTTCTCATTAAACAATATTTAATATTTTCTGTAGGATATTATCCATCTCATCTATAATTTTAAAGTAGTCAAATAAAATTATTTGTAATACTTATTTTTAACCTTTTTTCCTTGATTAATCTTGCTAGAGATATTTTATTCATCTGTTCAAAGAACCAGATATGAGCTCAATTAATTTTCTCTACTGTACATTTGTGTTCTGTTGTATTAATCTGTGCCTTTAATGCTATTGTTTCTTTCCCTCTCCTCTATATTTGAGTTTACTCTATTGCTCTTCAGTTGAATATTAGCTCATTAATCTTCGGCCTTCCTAACTTTCTAATATAAATATTAGGTTCCATTCTAATTTCTATCTTAGCTGTGTTCCGCAAGTTTTTGATGTAATATTTTTACTGTAATTCAGTCATAAGAGTTTTCTAGCTTCCATTTTGATTCTTTTACCCATGACTTATTTAGATGTGTGGGGTGTGTGTGTGTGTGTGTGTGTGTGTGTGTGTGTGTGTTTAATTTCCAGATACATGAGAGCTTTTACATTGTTTTCATCCCTGATTTCTAACTTAATTATGTTGTGGTCAGGTAACGTGATCTGTATGGTACTGATCCTTTGAAAGTAGTTGACACTTGATTGGTTCATGCATAGTCAATTTTTGTAAGTATTCTGTATAGATAGGTGGGTGGATGGATAGATGGGTAGATAGATGGATGACAGGAAGAGAAGAAGGAAGGAAGGAAGGAAGGGAGGTAGCGGGAGGGAAGGAAAGAAAGGTAATTGAGAACAGTATAATTCATTCTAAGTGTATTGGAGAAGAGTATGTATTCTCTAATTAGTAAGTGCAGAATTCCACATTTAAATCAGGTTTGTTACTAGTGCTGCTCAGATCCTTTATATCTTTACTGGTTGTTTATCTTTATGCCCTAACAATTATGATAGAGATGTGCTAAAGTAGCTCACTATCATTACGAATTTATCAGTTCCTCTTTCAAGTGCTCTCAAGCTATCAATTTTTCTGATAACACAGTAGTTAAATAAGATTTCTCTCTGCTAGTGTTTTACTGGTATATATTTTTCCACCCTTTCACTTTTATCCTTTGGAGTCCTGACTTTCTTAAATATGTTTTTTTGTTTCCCTTATTTTTTAGTATCCTTTTTGCCAACAGAACATAGTTTCTCTCTTTGAACCAATCCAACAATTTCTATTTAAACCAGCAAGGTTAATCTATTTAAATTTAATGAGATGATTGATATGTTCAGATTCATTTTTGTCAGAGATAAATTGGTTTATATATTTATATGTACATTGCTTTTTAATTTGACCTAATTTTTTTAAAGCTTTGTTGAGATTTAATTGACATACAGTAAACTGCAGGGGGGAAGGTTGGCAGGAAAGGATGTCTCTGGATTTGTAGAGCCAGTGAAATAAATCATTCATCATTGTCCCAGGAGACCAAAAGATGATGCAGCCAGGCAAGGTTCCCCCTCTTCATGGAAGCCCCCGCCCTGCCCACCAGCATCAGCCAGCACACTGGCAATAGAAGAAAGCACCACAGCTCCCAGTGCACCCCACGCCGCAGCTCCCTGATCCCTCTCCTCGCTCAGCCCTGACCCCATGTGTCTGGGGTCCTTGCTCAGGCACAGCACTTCCCGTGCTACTTTCCCCTCCTTCTACTTCTAGGGCTAGATCTCAGCTGGCTGCCACGCAGGCCTTTATCTCTTCAAGAACCTGACACAACATCCTAGAGATGAGGGGTCACACCAGCATCCCCAAACCCATGTGTGGAGTCCACCTAACAGAGAGCAGGCTCCAAGAGAGCCAGAACATGAAGCAGCAGCCCCACAGGGGTGCAAAACCCAGGGCAGAAAGACAGACACAAAAGATGTCCTCCATGTATTGTGCAGTGGAAGAGAGAGTTGCGGGACAGTGTGATCAGTATGAGCCACTTTGCAAACTGGTTTTGCTCATTGTAAAAGTGAGTGAAAGAGAGAGAAATGTAAACTGAAAACAAAGTGTCTTACCCCCAGACTCTTATCCCCCCAGCCTCTGTGTCTGAGAAGCAAGCTCTATTATTAGTGTTTTGTGAATTCTTATTCTTCCAAAGTTATTCCATACATAAAATAGGGCATATATGTATATAAATAGGTTACACATACACACCCACACATTATATTAAATCTTAACACCAAATGGAACCATTCATTCGTTTCTTCATTTTGCTGTTTAAATGAACAAGAGACTAAGGACACAGCCCAGTCCCTGCTCCCAGAGAGTCCAGCAGCAGGTATAGATAAACACCACCCCCCAAAAAAAAGAAAACCCATGCAAAATGAAGGTATAATTAGAAATTGGGGCCCAGTGAGGAAATACATGTGCACATCTGAGCTGAGAAGCCCTGCAGATGAGAGCCACATCATTGTTTAATGGACAGTCAGTCACCAGCAAGTTGGGTACCCCAGACCTGGCCATAGATACAATCTCTTCAGGTCTCTGATGTGCTTCCGATTAAGAAGCAGAGCTGTGACTCACTGTTCACCATCTGCTGCACAGGGATCACATGACTCACAGCCCCCACCCCACCCCATCCCCCAGGAGTGCTTCAGAGGAACAAGAGAAAAAAATGATTCCATGTGACTCAGGCAGACAGAGGCACAGCTTGGCCTGGCTCACGCCCACTGCTCCCTCCCTGCCTATAAAATGGTGGCAGGCACTGCTCTGGCCTCTGGGTGACACATCTTTTCAGGGATATGCTGATGGAGTGACCATCCCTTCCTGGCACGGGTCCTCAGAACACTTGCTGTGATTAGGTGGTTAATTTCCCAGGCAGGAGCTGAGCTGGCCACGGGAGAAGTGAGAAACTGTGGCTCAACTCCACCTCCTGCCTCTGCAGGGCCCTCCCTGACCACACCTTTCTGCAAAGAGTCCCAAAGCTGGGTCTCTGGTCCTGGGGCCTGCCAAGGCCCAGGCTAGTGTATGCCCCAGCCCCCCCCAGCCCCGCAACTCCACTCACGAAGCAGAGCTCACCATCCTTTCCAGGAGCCCAACTCTGCCGCCTGCATCTCCCCTTGAATTAGTCCACCTTCTGCCCTAAATCCTGGCCTCGAAATCCTGGCGTTCTCGTCAACGCCTCCCTTTCCCTCCCTCACTCCTGTTGCTGAATCCATCCCAGGCGGCCCCTTCCATGCTCCCGCTTCTGTCTTCTTTCATGCCCTTTCCGGCACAAGGCGTCTTTCAGGAGCCCCTCACTGGTCTCACTGACTCTAGGCTACAGGCTTTTCCTCACTGCCCTCAACATGGTTTCCTAAATACATCTTGGTGGCAATTCCCTGTTCCGCTGGCATCTCCTCAGGATCTGCAGCAAAGACCACAGACTCAGGTCCATGGAGAGCAGGCAGGTGACAGAGGGAAGCAGGCTGAGGGCGAGTTGATAAAGGGTTACAATAGGGAGTTGTGAGGACTGGGGCAGACGGGAGAATGCTCATCCTGCTAAGGGGTGGCCCCCACCCCACCACAGCTAAGTGTAGCAACAAAGGAGCCAAGATCCCCAAATTGCCAGACCTTCCAGACTTCCAAAATTTCACAAGAATCCAGCTTTGTTTATGAAACTTCTTCATTTCTAAAAGTTGGTAACTAATTCACATTTGAAACACTGAGAATTTTCTTATTCCTGCATTTCAAACCTTCCTTTGTCTGGATCTCACCTACACTTCCAGCACCATCTCCCAGAGCAGCTGTCTTCCCTGCTTAGGCTCCAAGCCATGCTGCACTCCAGGACATCGGGCTATTTGTCACCCCCAGGACAGGCCTTTCCTGTCACGCTTCCAAACCTTTGCTGATGCTGTTTCCACACTGCCCTGTACTTTCCTTTTGACGTCTGTCCAGATCCTACCCACCATTGAAGGGTCACCTCTCTGCTGTTCCTTAGCCCCAAGTCTAGTTACTCTGTCCCTCTCCGTTTTGTGCTTCCCCTGCACATTGTATGTCTGTCCTAGTATAAGACAGAGTCCAAACTGTGTTATCAGCTGTGTGTATTCCAATCTACCTTGCACGACTGGGGACACTCAGGTACAGACACTGTGTCTTATTTGCAGACCCTGCAAACATGGTAAGCACCTCCGAGATGGTTCGGGAATCATGTTAATTAGAATTGCGGAAAGTGCGCTGACACCACAACATAATGTGGGCTTGGGAACGTGGGGTGTCGGTGTCCCAAACCCACTGCACCTCCAGGGGCCGCCTCCTTGGGATAGCTTCCTGGGCTGCACACCCAGCTTCCCTGGGTCCTCAGCACTGAGCCCCAGCCCAGCCTGTCGGGCGTGGAGACCAGCACCTGTGGAAGTTCTGAGTCACCCTCTGAGCTTCGGCCTAATGCTCTTCGCAGGCCTTGTCGTTAGTAACCTGGCCCGTTCTTGCTTTGCAGTTCCCCCCAGTTTATGGCTAAAAACATCTGTATGAACATGGGCCTTGCCAAAGTGTTTGCAGTTACTCCCCTCCCCTCCTGCTGCACCTGAGGTCCTGGTCCCCTTCCGGCTGTTTATGACTGTTTGCTGTGGAAACGGCTGGCTTCACGGCCCAGGAGGGAGCAGGTGCAGAGGCACCCGGAGAGCAAATGAGTTCATGGGAGTCGAGGAGCCTGCTTCTCGTTCTGACCCTGAGGAGCAGGGGATGTGGGCCAGAGTTGCTAAGGGAGGACGTGGAACACAATAAAATGTGGGCCGCGTTTCCGGGAGGTGTGAGCTGGATGTGAAATGGCCTCCAGATGTGGGACTGAGAGGTCCTCTAAAGTTTGAAGCTGAGCTCTTAGCAGTCTCCGTGTGGGGAACCAAAGGGGCCTTCAGGACAAGGCAGCTCTGTTCATTTCTTTGCACACAATCCTGCTCTCATGGTCCCTGGTACTGTGTACAGCTGCTGGACCCTGGGCTGTTTAGACATGAGCATCTAGACGAGCACAGAGTCGCCTACAAGGGCACTTCCACTGCAGGGGCCCCTTTCAACCCCTGTGTTTGGTTCACGTTTAGATGAGAAGGGTTGTCGCGTGAAAGGCGTGATGGGCCTTGGTGGTCGTACTCACAGGCTGAGGACTTACCAAGGGAGAAAGACCACCTGTGAAGGGACCGGCACCCACTAGCAGATGCCCTGATTCTAAGCCTGTGTTCAGATCTTTCATTCAACAAGTTCTTTCTGAGTTCCTCCTGTGTGCAGAAAATGGTTCTAAGCTCTGCAGGACACAAAGACACAACCCAGGAGTCCTAGTCATGAGGTGCTTATAATTCACTAAGGAAGATAAAATATGTAAATCACTTTAAGTGCTACAGCCATAAGAAAGGAGCTCAGGAAGTGGGGAGAACACCTAGGAGGATGGCAGATAAGGAGCTTGAGCCTCGTGTGCAGACACTGCGGAGGGGTGCTGGCAAGTAGAACGGCAGGGTTAAAGCTGGAAGCGTGTGGGGGTGGGGACGGAGTTTGAGCACACAGGCAAGGCCCAAGAAGGCTGCCTCTTCGAGCACACTGGGCCCATGGCTTTGTGACTTCGGGAGTGGGTGAGAGTCCTACTTCGTGGCAGTCCCTGAATAGTCCCAGACAACAGATGGCTGCTGATGAAAGAGTTGGCTAATGAAAATGGGGGTCTCCTCCTTTTGGGCCAAAAAAAAGGAGTTTCACAGCTAACATGGAATCACAACCCAGCTCTGGACAAATGAAGGACTCAGATCCCATCAGCAGTATCGGTTTTAGGAGTCCAACTCCGCCAGGCCCTTGGGACTAGGGTGCTGACCTGAGGGTCAAGGCAAGGCCCTGCAGTTCCTCCTTCAGGAGGTGGGCAGTTGCCAGGCTCCTTCTCCATGACATTGGCCTTGACATTGCCAAGCAGCAGAACGTTCTCTTTCTGTTCCAAGATGAAGGAGGTTTTCCCTCCAAGCAAATAATCATCTGTGGTCCGTAGTCAGACCGTCTGTAACCTCATGAAAAGTCATGCTTCTATATGGAAGCCACGCATCTGCCAAGATTGGAAGCCAGGGTTGTTTTACTACCCCTCCTACTCAAGGTCAAGACCCTTGCTACACCACAAAAACATACCTAATTTCTCTTTGATAATTAGAAATCATTACCTTGAATAAGGTGAAGCACAAGTCTTCAGCTACACCCCCCACTCCCCACTCCTCCCCCACCCCCTTATGGCAAATTCCTGTCTTTTTTGGAGTTTTTCTTCTCCAAAAGTTTAAGAGCTGACTTCTGTTGGGGTTCGGACAGGATCCTTAATTCTGGCATTAGATGATTTAATTATTGCTTCGAAGACTCCTTAGCGAGAGCTCTCATAAGGCCTAGGAGGTTCATGCAAATTCGGCTCTCCCTCCAGTTCCCCACCCCTCACCTCATGCCAGAATTCTTGAGCAGGTTGGCAAATCAGGCGTGACTTTGACCCAAGGCCACATATCTGATGAAGAACAGCTTCGTGATTCAAACAGCATCTGTGTTCTTTTCCTTAATAAGCTCCCAGCTCTACTAATAAAAGCTTTACCCAAAGGAAAGCCTCGTGTGTCCTGAACTAACTCGCCCAGCGCCACAGCTGTCAGCTCAGAGGAGGCCGGTATTCTACACAGATTTCTTATTTCAAGCCAAGAACGTTCTAGATCTCGATTAGCTACCTTTGTGATCAACTGCATACTTTTGCACAGCTGCTCATAAGAATGATTAGCCCATGGAACATGCATGCCTGAGGGGATCAAGTGCTTTTCAGTATGATCTCCTAGGCCCTCAGAGAAGCAAGGGACACTGGGGTGCTCCCCATGGAGAGTTGTGTGTGACTGAGATTCTGGAAAGTTCAGCGCGCTGCCCATGATCATTGCATGAGCCAAAGGAGTCACAGACATCATCAGCTACCCCTCCCACCTGCCTTCTATTTACATATTCCCGTTTCAATGTCTGGGCCGTACTACAATTCAGTTAAACCAGGACCATGAATTAAAAGAACTGCAACCCTGGGCTGGACCTTTCTCTGGATGATACCAAGGCATGATTATCAAACCACCTGGGGGCCTCAAATAAAAGGGGCCATTCCTCATTTCTTTTCACAGAGAGCCGGCATTCTCTATCAGCGAGCACTCAGAGTTTGAGTCTGGTTGACCATATGGCATAATGGGCTCCATAATTTTATTCTCCACCATGGAAAAGAGCCTTTTCTTTCCTCTCCGTCTTTTCTTTTCAAGCTCTCTTGGTGAGCATATTCATGTGCACTCTATTCCATGATACTTTTCATGATTTTTTTTTTCACTCAACCATCTTTCGCCTGTCCTCCATCTTCCTAAGGCCCTAACTGCTCTAGTTTAGAAGGTACTGACTGGAAATTCTTCATGAAAATGTGCTCTCAGAATATCTAGCGGCCTTTGGAATCCTCCCTTCATCCTGCCTCCCCCGTTCTGTCTGCAGGATGTGTCGGGCAGGAACAGGCAATGTCCCAGCATGGTGGCATGACATTTCCAAGGGACAGGATACCTGGCACACGGCAGGAGCTCAATAGAAGTTGCTGCTGTGTGTCTTTGGACAAGTCACCGGCCCGCTCTGGGTGCCAGTTTTGACATCATCTCTGGCTTTTGCTAATAGAGAAGACAATGAGGAAAGGAAAAGACACCAAGAGATATGTAAGAAAGAAGAGACAGTGCCAGAGACCATTTCAAACGTGCAATTCAAACTGACCTCTCCAATGCATCCATTCCGTTTTAATTGCAGGAATAAATCTAAAACACAAGATGGTAAATCCAGAGCCCATGTGAGCTACTAAAATGTAGGGACGGGAAGTGACATTTTCTCATCACCTACCATGCATCACATGTTTTACATCTATCATTTTATCATCCTTAACAATGGCCCTGAGCTGGGTATTATCATACTTTCCAGTTGGGGAAACTGAGGCCCAGGAAAATTAGACAGCCTTGAACTCCACCCAGTCTCAAGCAGTAAGCCCATAATGACATTGAAGTTCAACCCAAATTGGACTGTGCCCAGAACCTTGGTTCTCCCAACAGCCCCAGGCTGCCTTCAGAAAGTTTCGAAGTCCCACCCACAGACCAAAATGACCTTGAGTCTCTGCTGAAGACAGGTCGTTCAAGCTTGAGCTTTACTGACCAGGCAGGACAGAGAGCTGTTGGTCACCAGAGGGTGGGATGTCGTGGTGAATGGTGAAGGGTGCAAATGAGGGCAGAGATGCAGAGCCAGAGTGAGCTCAGCCCATGTTAGCTAATCAATGAGCACTAGGGCTGTTCTGTCCTCAATGACTTGAGGAAGAAGAGGGGGAGAAGGCTACACTGAAGCAGCTCTGCAGTCCCCAGGGCCTCCCCGAGGGCTTTGGTCTATGACGGGAAGTTCTACAAAGGTGAACAAGCCTTCCCTTTTAATTCCCCAAGGCTGTCCAGAATTTCAGAGAAACTGGCTACAGTGTGTTGTCCCCAGGATGCCTACCAACAGAGGGTGGGGTGGAGACCAGCTGTGGGAGCAAGGGCAGTGTTTGGGACCGGAGAGCCCAGCCGACAGCTTGTGCCTTTGCCTGGGTCTGCACATAGCAGGTCTTTGACACATATAGCAGGGAGTTGCTTGGATGGCGAGGAGGATGGGTGAAGTCACCAGGCCACAGAACAAGGAATCCCAGAGAGAGATGCTGGAGCAGTTTTGGCAGAGGATGGGGGAATATGCGATGCTGGTGCTACTTTAATGTGGCAAATAGATGCCTTAGCCCAGCGGCCTCCCCCAAATCAATAAGCTGATGTCCCCAGTTCCACTTTTAACCACTGCAACCCATCCATCCTTCATGCAGCAATGGAGTGATCTCTTTATTTAAAACATAAACCAGATTATGTTACTCCCCATGACAAGTCTCCAATATGCACACAATACGCCGTGGGCATTTTATGCTCTTGCCTGAATTGGACATGTCTCCCCCTCCTTCCTATCACTCTGCTTCGCTGCAGAGCCTCTGCCTCCCCAGCTGCCCCCATCCACACCCTGGCCTCAAGTAGACTCAGTCAGTGCTGGTTGACTAAGCGAGCAAGCCAACTTCTGCTGCCGATCAAATCATGTCTGCCCCTCCATCTTTTCTTTTCCAGGTTTATTGAGATATTATTGATATATAATGTATGTAAGTTTAAGGTATACAAAATGATGATTAGATAACATGTATATATTGCAAAATGATTACCACAATAATGTTAGTTAACACCTCCATCCCTTCCCACAATTTTTTGTGTCTGTGTGGAGATAGCATTTAAAATCTACTCTCTTCACTACTTTCAAGTATACTAATACAATATTGTTAATGACAATCACCATGCTGTGCATTAATCCCCAGATTTTATCTATCTTATGGCTGGGAGTTTGTATCTTTTGACTAACATCTCCCCATTCTCCCCACCCCCCAACCTCTGGCAACCACCATTCTACTCTTCATTTCAATGTGTTCAGCTTTTTTAGATTCCACATATAAGTGAAATCATACAGTATTTGTCTTTCTCTGTCTGACTTGTGTCACTTAGTATAATGTCCTGAAGGTCCGTCTGGAAGACAGGATTTCCTTCTTTTTATGGCTGAATAATATTCCAGTGTGTGTGTGTGTGTGTGTGTGTGTGTGTGTGTGTGTGTGTGTGTGTGTGTGTATCTCACATCTTCTTTATCCATTCATCGTTGATGAACACTTAGGTTGTTTCTACATGTTGGCTATTGTAAATAAAACTGGAATGAACATAGGGGAGCAGCTATCTCTTTGAGAGAGTGTTTTCATAAGTAGGATTGCTGGATTATACAGTAGTTCTATCTTTAATTTTTTGAGGAACCTCCGTACTGTTTTCCATAGTGGCTGTACCAATTTGCATTCCCACCAACAGTGCATAAGGGTTCCCTTTTCTCCACAGCCTCACCAATACTTGTTACCTCTTGTCTTTTTGATGATAGTCATTCTCACAGGTGTGAAGTGATATCTGATTGTGGTTTTGATTTGCGTTTCCCTGATGATTAGTGATGTTGAGCACCTCTTCATGTGCCTGCTGGCCATTTGTATGTCTTCTTTGGAAAAATATTTATTCAAGTTCTTGCCCATTTTTTAATCAGATTATTCTATTTTATTTTTGCTGTGGGGTTTTATGAGTGCCTTATATATTTTGGATATTAACTTCTTATCAGATAGATGGTTTGTAACTATTTTCTCCCATTCTGTAGGTTGCCTTTTTATTTTGCTGAGTATTTCTTTTGCTGTGCAGAAGCCCCTCCATCTTTTCCAATACCCTCCTTCTAAATAAAAGGACCTCACTTTGGAGATGTTTAATTCTTCACAATTCTCCAACTAGCTTTGGATAAACTCCCACTCACTTCCCCCAACATCTAGAAGTTCTTAAAGGGGCTTGTCCAGCCCCAGCCTCTGTCATAACACAGTGAGCATTTGATCCCTGGAGAGGAAAAGTGACTCCTGTGTATACAGAGACTAGGCTACAAAATTGTGGGGAACACTCCAGGACTCACAGCAGCTACAGAGGACCCCTAGATGGGGCCAGAGGCCTCATCATTCTTCGGGGCCCCTTACAGATTGTGACCCCACAAGGGATGAAGCCCCGCCCCTGTCACTCCATAACTACCTCTTAGCTGAACCTGACCTTCTGCTGCCTCCAGGGGCCTCTGAGAACAGCCTGAGTCAGCTCCGAAGAGGACAGCCCCACTGCTGCAGGAGCCAGAGGGAAGCAGGAAGAAAGCTGAGGAGGAGGATAGAGAGGGAACGCTATCTAAGATCACTGTCAGGTGGGAGAGAAAGATGGTTCCAGAGGGAGAATTTCAGTCAATAGAAGAGAGGCTTCTGGGTGGAGGGGTGAGGAAAGGGGTGCAGCAACATAATGGAAGCTTGAAGGCAATGTTATTTTTTATAGATAGCCAGTCCATACAGAAGGGAATGAAAGCAGGGGCCCTGGAGCCAGACCTACCAAGTCTTCCAATCTCAGTTCTGAATACTAAGTAGTAACTCTTGGCCAAGTCACTTAACCCATCTAAATCTCAGTTTCCTCATCTGTCAAGTGGGGGTAGTAATAGTTCCTATCTGCACTAGACTGTGTTTTGGTGGCCCCCAGTGAATCATGCTACTACCCTGGTAAATTCACCTTCCATATTGACACTGGGTTGGGGGAGGGGAGGAGCTGTGTGACGAATGTTGGCTAAAGGGACATTAGCAAGAGTGAGGCAAGTGGAGGTTTGGTGAGCACTTGTGCATTGGAGCGTCTCCTCTTAGGATGGTTCTTCTTAGAACCCAGCCACCACGCTGTGAGAAAAGCCCAGGCAGGCGTGTGGAGAGGCCCCATGGAGGCGAGACAAAGCCCTGGCCAAGAGCCCACTGAGCTCCCAGCCAGTTGCCAGCGACTGAGGCCATTGTAGACCTTCCAGTGGTTCCAGAGCCCCAATCAACACCACTTGAAGAAGAAGAAAGTCTTCTTCTGCTAAATAACCCACAGAATCACGAGAGAGCATACACAATTGTTGTTACTGTAAGTCACTAGGGCTTGGGAAGTTTGTTACACAGCAATGGAAAACCCAAACACTGTGAATTATGAAACAGATAATTCATAGATGATGTGCAGCACAGTATGCTCCATAATGCAGCTGTTATTTGTCTTGTGCTATTTGGTAACCCTGACAAGTCATGGACTACTAACCCTTCTTGCTGTCCCCACACTGGTACCAGCGAGTAACAGGCATGACAGCTCGTAAAGCACTTTCTCAGACTTTATCCACATATGACAACATGAACCCCAAAAGGGTTAAAGGCCATGCTCAAGATGACTCCATTCCTAAGTGGTTGAGTTGGGACTCAAACTCACATGTTCATATTCCAAATATCGTGCCATTTAATGCCAAACATTTCTGCACATGCAGCAATGACTGGTCTTGGGAAGAAATGCAACAGCACAGAGACGTAGGGGTTTCCTAGAAAAGCTGACTTGGGAATCA
Organism: Hipposideros armiger; assembly: GCF_001890085.2. Taxonomy (NCBI): domain Eukaryota; kingdom Metazoa; phylum Chordata; class Mammalia; order Chiroptera; family Hipposideridae; genus Hipposideros; species Hipposideros armiger. Next base: position 692,200 of record NW_017731843.1, read on the forward strand.
CTTTCTGTGTGATGTTAAGCAAAATACTTAAAGTGAGCTTTAGGTTCCACATCTGAGAAATGGAGGAAACGCCCATGACACAGCTTCCCTCCATCACAGAATGCTATAAGATTCAAATCAAAGAACGGGTGAAAGTGGGTAATGGATTTTCAGCAGTATTCTGTAAAATTCTTTGACAGGATGTGGCTTCTTCCCATCCCCACAGTGGGCACGCATCCTGCACAGGGCAAAGCATGTAGTAGGGGTGCCATTGGCCTCAGTCACTGCCCAGGCCCCATTCTGGCCCTGGGCCCTGTGCAGGAGGAGCAGTAGGCAGAAGCTGCCCTTTGTTCTGCCTAACAACACCCCCATTTGGACATTTGCAGGGCCCGCTCATGGCTCCTACCCCTTGACCTTCCATTCATCCAGCCAAGAAAGATGACGCACTGGCCCCGCCTCCCCCACCGTTGATATTTTCTTTTGCAGTCTCAGTAGGAAGATTGTTGGGATATTTCCTAAAAAATGAATGGGGAGCTCATGGCTTGGTTGAGTGATATTCTCCTACAGTGGAAAAATTGGTGACATCTCAGGCCTCCACATGTTTGAGTAAAGACAGGAAGGGAAAGAATGGAATGGATGGACCAACCATGTGGCTCTCTAGGGGGAAAGCATCTCAGCAGAAGAACCATGGGCAAAGAATGTTGAGGCAGGAGTGTACATTTCACTCAGCTCCCCCAAACCTTACCATCTTACATAACCAGAGGGCAGTCAGCAAATCCAAGAAATGAACATTGATACCATAATATCAACTAAGTTACAGAGCATATTCAAATTTTGCCAGGATCCCACTTTGCATTTAGTTGTCGTCTTCTTAGTCTCCCCAAATCTCGAATCTGCGACAGTTCCTCAGTTTTTCTTTGTCATTTATGACCTTGACACTTTTAAAAAGTGCTGGACAGGGCCAGCCAATTGGCGTATTGGTTAAGAGTTGGCTTGGGACTCCAGCTCTGAGCAGCAGAGCCCCGGTTTAGATCCCACTTCAGGGCCAGTGACACTGCGCCCTCTACAGCTAAGATGCTGAACAATAGCTCCACCTGGAGCTGGGCTGCCGTGAGTCACCAGCGACGGCATAGGCTGCAGCCCCTGTTGCAGTGGGCTGCCGTGAGTGGCTGACAGCCACCGTGAGTGGCCAGCAGCCCCGAGAGCTGCCGTGAGCCACTGTGAGCAGTGGTCCAGTGGCTGGCAACCAACTGCCTCACCCGGGAAGAGCGCAATGATAATACCAACATGGGCCAGTGAAGCGACATCCTCCACAACTAGACTGAAGAACAAAAGGAAAGCAACTTGTTTTCCTCCCCCAATTCCCTAATAAAATCTTTAAAAAAATAAATAAATAAAATAAAAATAAATAAAAATACAAAGTGCTGGACAGTTAGTTTGTAAAGATTATGCACGTGGGGCAAAATGATGTTGTGCTCTTCTCAGGGGGTGTGTGATGTCAGTACATCTCGGGCCTGGTGATGGTCACCTAGATCAGATGGTTAAGGTGGTGCTTGCCAGACTTCATTATAAAGTTATTGTTTTTCCCTTTGTGTTTAATCACCAAGTTAGGGGGAGATATACTGTAAGGCTCTGTAGATATCCTGTTTCTCATGGTATACTTTACCTACTAAATTTAGTGTTCATCAGTGATTCTTGCCTACAATTTCTGTGGTGTTTGCCAAACAGTGATTTGCTATTTCCATCATTTCTTCATTTATTGATTGGAATGCTACAGTAAGGAAGAGTAATTCCGTCTCCCCTATTTATGATATGTTCAATTATTATTTATATCCATATGAACTCATGGGTATTTATTTTATTTTGTGGGTTATAATCCATTTCCCTCAGTTTGTGTATCTGGTCGCTCGCATTGTTCCAGCTTTGATCATCGGGTGCTCCTTTCGATGGACTCCTGTGTCCTTTCACCTGCCACGTGGGAGACACTGACATTGGGCCCCACAGGCAGATGTCCGGGTGCAGTTATTCTGGAGTGGGGCCTGGCTTTTGGGCATTCTTACAGCTCTCCAGGAGGTCCTGTTGTGTAGTCTGGATTGAGATCCATTGATGTAACGCAACGTCATCAGTTCACAGATGAGGAAACTAAGGCTCAGGGACTTGCTCAGGGTTACAGCGGTTGAGTCAAGGGGCTGGGGCCATAGCCCTGTCTCCCAGTTTCTAGGACTGGGTCTCCCCACTCCTGCTCCCTCATAGCGCTGGCTGCTGAACCACGTGCCAAAGAAAACGGACATTCTGGACAGCAGTTCTTAAATCTGGGGACCTCTGTCAGTCCTTTTAGAGGGTCCATCAGGTCAAACCTGTATCGCTCCCTGTATGCCCTTCCCTCTAACCCGGTGGTGTCTGAGAACAACACGAAGACGCGATTCACCTTCTTCATTCTCATTCTCTTACAAGTGTACAGTTTTCCAGAGGCTACATGATGGGTGATACTTAACAGACTGACTACAGAAGCAGATATGGGAATTCGGCTGTCTTCTATTAAGCCAGACATTAGAGAGATGGGCAAAATAAAACAATGCCAGCCTTCTCACTAATACTTTTCTTGGAAAATAATTGTTATAAGAAATACATTTTATGTATTAGCATGTAATGGGTTTATTATTTTAATCAACTAATAAATCAACATTTAAAATATTTGTAACAATAAATATTGATAGAACCCATACAAAGTACTTTGGACTTCTCAATAATATTTAAGAGTATAAAGAAGTCTCAGGACCAAAATGTTTTTCTAGAATATTCTAGAAACGGTTTCCTAAGTATTCTGAGCACATGGGGTATAACAACTTAAAAAAAAAAAAAAAGCTCTGCTGTTTACTACCTTCAAATCCTTTGAGTGCTGCTGGAATCTCAGAAAAGCCTGACTGACCACAGTGCTCCGGAGGCAGACTCCTAATCTCTGACTTCCACAAAAATATAGAAGAACTTCCCAGAATACACACACAGGCAAAAAGCAGTGCACCTCAGACATTGTGAAAATAATGGAGATTTCAAAAATGATGAGACAAGTAAAGAGTTAATGGGAGTGGGCTTGTAAGCTGGCAGGCTGGGACAAGCAAAGAATTAACAGTAGCGAGCTTGTGGGCTAACAGCAACAGCTTAAACATTAAATGCTTGGCTCTAATTCCCCTGGCTAACACTGCACCTGCAAGCTGACAAGCACCTTACATTCATCATAGGTGAGAACAACTGTTCCCAATCACAATGGTAACCCCCTGCACACTAACGAACACTCATCATAGATGGGAACAGGACAGTTCCCAGAAGACAATTGTAACATCAGCCCCCCTGCAAGCTGACAAGCACCTTACATCCTGCATAGAAGAGTATAAAACCCCAGCACTCCTCATCGGTACAGCTGCCCCCATCGGACTCTGCCCTGGCACAACTCCTGCCAGTATCTCTCTTACCCCTCTGTCTCCGCAGCTCTCCCTATCGGGCTATCCTGGCAAAACAAACGTGTCAGAACTGTCTCTCTCTGATTTTCAATAAATCTTTTCTTACTCTTGTAGAGTCTTGTAAATTCTTTTTACATTCTGTGAACGACCAGGGGTTAATTCTACACCAAGATAAAAAATAAATTTGACAAATTTATAAGCTTATGAAAATAATAGAATAATGAAAATATCTGATAAGGAAATTGGTCATTGAAGGGGCCGTGATGCAAATGTAATTCTCAAGTTGTAGGTGGATCCCAGGGAGAGCAGAGTAAATTCCAGCCAGGAGACTGAGCCTTTCTTTATCATTCCATGCGCTGGTGAGTCATGAGGTGTTTCAGCCCCAAGGTTTAAAGAGGCAGTGATAAAAATGTGGATTGCATGTTGGTTTTTAGTTCAAATGAATCAGGAGATAAAAGTTTCTTGAGCACCAGCTGTGTGTCCAGTGCAAAGATGAATGAAATCCAGTCCCTGCCCGTGGGTACGTGTGCTCTGCCAGAGACAGAAAGAGGGAGGCTTTCAGGGCAAGGTGGTGAGCACCAGGGTGCAGGGCTACAAAGTGAGGGCCTCCCTGGAGAGCAGGCACCTACGTCTCAGATGGGACTTCTTGCAGGTTGCAGCCTGGGAGAATATGCCTCACCATCAGCCTTCTCCAGCCTGGCCATACCTGAAAAGCACCTGAAGAGGGTTACCCCAAAACTGCTGCCTGTGCCATCTCCATTCTGGGAGTGGGATGGGCTGGGGAGGGTTGGGGAGGGCTGGGGAGGGCTGGGGAGGGTTGGCCACCTATAGTTTTAAAAAGCCTCAGCCAGGGCTGAGGACCAGGATTCTAAACTAGAGTTTCCTGGGTCTCTATGGCCTCCAGCAAGAAACAGACAAAACTCACTGGACTCAGTGCAAAGGGAAAATGTGAGGACCCTTGCTCAGAAAACTATTGAGAACTTCAAGACAATAACAGCAGAGCACTGAACCAAGGATGGGACTCTTCCGAGCCCTGGACCCTGTGCCACCGCCCAGGTGCACACTTGAGAAGCCAGCCCTGTCTCTGCCTATTATTTCCCCAGCGACCTCCTTGGAAGGACCCGCAGCCAACTTCTCATCCTTGGTGACTCTCCTGCGTAGAATCGTGGGCGGGCTCCTGAAGGCAGCTGGCTCTCCAGCCCTGTGTATCCCCAGAACGAGTGACGTCATCTCTGGAGCAGAAGGCAGTCAGGGAAGAGCTGGGCTCTCTGCACGCCTGCTCTCCTTTTTTTTAAAGATTTTTTTTTGGGGGGGAATTGGGGAATGGGAACAGCGCTGGGGAATTGGGGGAAGGGGAACAGACAAGTTGCTGTCCTTTTGTTCTTCAGTCTAGTTGTGGAGGACGTTGCTTCACTGGCCCA